>NC_138236.1:37652127-37773627 GCF_964197995.2 Scardinius erythrophthalmus
CTGAAACATATTTCCTGTGGAAATAACTTGAATCTGGGGCAAAATTTGAGTTCCCTCATGGCTCCAGATCACCACCAGAGCAAAGACTGAGCGGTAACTTTTAGCAGGAAATACACACAGCTAGAGGAGTGTGATGAGGGAGGTTTGTCTGCTCATTATGTTCGTATTATTTAGGTCTGATGATGCTCTTGGCTGTTGTCTGTCCACAGAGATCAGTCGAGTCCTTTAGAGAGAACGAGGAGACGCGTCCTGATACATACGGAAGATTTGAATACATACGGTACCTGTGCTACTTTTAGGAGCTACTCGGGAACAGTTCGCAGGACTGTTTGCTGAGCGCCACAGCAATATCACTGAAATCATTCAACAGGTTTCTCTCTCTCACACACACACACACACACACAAGCAAGCAATGGAAGCAGGACAGAGCAACAGGCAATACACCACTTTCATTCGTTGGGATTTTCAGGCCCCCTGCTGAACGTCACGACGACTAATGATGAACCTCACGAAAACACGCCAGGCCCAAAACACATTTCAACCCAAAATCTAAAGACAAAAAATACAGAATCTATTTTAAAACGGCCTTTTTTCAGGACCATTGCGTAAACATATTAAGCGTATTGCACAATTAAGCAATTTCTGTTCAGATTTGCATAAAAAAAGTCATGTTTTAACTACTTAAAATAACAATCAGTAAACATTCTTAAAATAAGACACTTTTATTGGAGAAGCAAAATTGCATAAGAAAATAAGACTTAAATTATATCTGCAAAGTGAAACCGTATTGATTTTTCTTTTGTTGTTTAACACAAACCCCCTTTTTTGTAATTTACATTATGCTGATTAGTGATTCTCATTACAGAATATATAATGCAGTCAGCATTAAAGGCAGTAAAACGAGTGATAACAAATACAAAATATATATATTTTACATATATATTATAGTAGTGAGGTTTTTTTTTTTTTTTTTTGCATTGTAGTAAAAAAAGAGGTAAATGTTTTAACTGTTATGACAATGCTATCACAAAGAATAAATAAAAGTAATGGTCCTAAAATAGGATTAATTTCATTTATGCTATGGTACATATTGGTATTGATTGTTTTTTTGTTTGTTTTTTGAGGTTTAATATCACCTGCTAATAAAATATCACATCTCATGAGCTTCACTTGAAAAACTCTCCAAAATTTGGATAAATTCCTTAAACAAATTGCGAAATATTTATTCAAACATTTATCGTTTGGTTTACAAATGTTTCTTTTCTCTCTCTCTCTCTCTATGATGGTCACAGCAACTATAAACACACCTATAGCTGATATTAATATTTTGTCTGTATTTCTTTTTTTTTCTCGATAATCACACTTCAGTTTAATGTCACATGTTTGTACTTTGTGATTTCAGAAACAAAATCCACATGTAAACTTGTGCAAGTGTAAGATTTCTATAAAAATAATAATAATAAGGTGTTTTGTACAATTAAAGAATATCAACATTTTGTAATAATTTTTATCAACACGAATCAATCATTGGCATCTCTGTCTCGATGCGGGGGTGGGGGGGGTTTGTGGTCGTGACGGGACGATGCGCTTCCCCACGGATGAGCCCCATGTGACGGATCATTTCACCTGGCCTCCATGAGGACACGCTTGTGCCAGCGCTCGTGACACACACACACACACACACGGGATGGGGAAGTGTCCAGCATGCCTGGTAGTGTTGATGTGACACACACATTTTGGACAGATCCTATTTTTATCATGTAAAGGAAACATATTTAAAGAAAGATATTTTTACTTGAGATGAATAGAAACGACAAAACTGATTCAGACGTGTGATATATACATATATACAGAGAAGAAGACTGCTAATGAGCTTCATATTCAATGCCCCCGGTTTCTAATAGACTGCTAGTACTCAGTGCCGAGACGTTGTGTGTAAATGGTTTCAAATGGATACGATGTATTTAAAGATTTTTTCAGATACAAACTAATTTTGACCATATTGTGAAAATAAAATGAAGTGCACACAGTTTCCTGTCTTAAGTTGATGCACAAGTTTCAAGGAAGTAATAAAAAAGTTAGCACACTTGGGTTGTGGTGTCCTTTGTTTTCCCTCTGTTTATTCAGGACAAACATCACTCGTTCCCTCATAATCACCTCAAGGACATGATTTAGCTTCCCTTACCGCAACACTGAAAAAACGTTCATTAAACGGAAGTTGTGATTGTCTTTTCTTCACTATTGTGATGTAGATCCATGTGAAATGGCAGACGTCATTCCAAAACATCAAGAAATTTGAAATATTCCAAACATTTAGTAAGTAAATGGTAGTGTAAGTACACAAATTCAGTTTTGAAACACTGATTTTGAAACATGACACTCATTAAAACTGCTAATTGATAAATAGGATTTGACTTGATGAGAAGGATGCCAAGGGACAAAGCTTACTTGAGATGTCTAGATTCTTCTGCTGTCGCATCCACTATGATAATTAGCCAATTAATTCTATGTGGCATGAATGTTTGTTATCAGTTGCTGAGCTTTCACTCATCCCGCCGGAAGTGTGAAGATTAGCGGCCAGCTAAACCCACCTTGTGTGGAAACATCAATCTGATAATGGAATTGCTGAGAATGGGCAACAGGGCCACACACACACACACGCACCCCCCCCACCCCCCCCCCCCCACACACACACACAGAAAAGACAAAGACCAAGTGAAAGTGATAAAATGATGGTCTGCTGAAAGCTACACTAGTCTCATGGATCCATCTTTTTTTACTTCACAAATGTATTTTCTGACATTGAAAAATTGAAAGTGCTTTAATGAGCTAGTTTTTTAGAAAATAGCCCACATTATATGTTAACACAAATAAAAACTGATTAGAGATATGAAGAATTGGTTCATTAATGCGATACACAAATGCTTTGCACCATATTTATATTTATATATATAAAAAAAGTTAACGATTTTAACAGAATCAAAACAGAAAATCCACAGTTAACTTACAGTAAACACAGTGTTACTTAAAAGGATAGTTCACTTTGAAATTAAATTTTGGTATGTTTTAGCTTCCCTTAAAGGCATCCAAGATGTAGGTGTCTTTGTTTCTGCAGTAGTTTCAATTTTGATATTTTTAGGTCAAACCGTTCTTGTCTGTCAGTCATATAATGCAGGTCTATGGTCACTGTCTCAAAGAGCATGCACAGAGTCCAAATTAAAACAATTCCCCATCGTAAGTACCATATATCGTTTTTACCTCTTGTAACACAGCCACGTCCAAGTGATCTGAGGGCGTGCACGCATCCTGGTGTGTACGTAGACTGGTGCATAGATATATACACAAGATGTCGCCTTGTCTACGGCAGTTCATTGGAACGAATGTCTTTAAGGCGACATCTAGTGTATATATCTATGCACCAGCCTGCGCACACGTCACACAGCAGGAAGCGCTCGCGCCCTCAGATCACTTGGACGTGGCTGTGTATAAGAGGTAGAAACGATATAAATACTGTTCGTTTTCTCACACAAACCGCTCGTTTCGTGTCTTAGGCCATCAATGTGTACTTATGATGGGGAATTGTTTAATTTGGACTCTGTGCGTGCTCTTTGAGACAGTGACCATAGACTAAATAAAAATATCAAAATTGAAACTACTGCAGAAAAAAAGACACCTACATCTTGGATGCCCTTGAGGGCAATGTATGACCGTTTAATGAAGCATATGTAAGGGATAATGTAGAGCGAGGCGTTTGTTATAGCGAATACAACCCCGACAGGCTGATCAGGACCCCGATGCGAAGCGGAGCTTGAGTCAGCCTGTCGGGGTTGTATTTGCTATAACAACCGCCTCGCTCTACATTATCCCGCTTATTACATGGCTACCTACCAAATAAATCAATAATTTGACACGAAATATTGATTTAAAAACGATTGTATTGCTTCCGCTAAAGAAAATAGTCTGTTCCGTCTCTACGGTTAGAATCCTGTGTCCATAGCAACGCTCTGTTTTTCATGGCAACGGTGTGTTATACTTAACAGCGGTCAAGAAATAACAGACCGCATTCTACATTAGAATTCAACCAAGCCATGTAATAAATAATGATAATATATAATGAATATATCATTTTACATGGCACTTAAAACGGTAATTAATTTTTACTTACAATTTTTTTTTCCATGTGTTTATATAAATATATAACTAAGACACAATTAAAACTGTATTTAATGTTTTACATTTAAATTGTATTATTCTAAAACATTTTCTAAAGCATATTAAAAATATTGTTAGTAAAAACCAGCACAGCATAACACCACTTTTAGAGAAAATATGGATTTTTGCGAGAGGACGCAAATGCATTGACAAATATTTTTTTCCTCCCATCCCATATTTTTTCCTACACCTTGTCCCTTTAGGGCAGTGGTTCTCAATTCCAGTCCTCATGACCCACTGCTCTGCACATTTTGTATGTCTCCCTTATTTAACACACCTGAACCAGATCATCAGCTCATTAGGAGAGACTCCATGAACTGAACTGAGTGTGTCAGATAAGAAAGACATACAAAATGTGCAGAGCAGTGGGTCACGAGGACTGGAGTTGAGAACCACTGCTTTAGGGGCTGTGTAGATTACAACGTTTCATTTAGAAAGAAAGAAAGAAAGAAAGAAAGAAAGAAAGAAAGAAAGAAAGAAAGAAAGAAAGAAAGAAAGAAAGAAAGAAAGAAAGAAAGAAAGAAAGTCATAGATGCAAGACATTTGACATTTGAAAATGAGTCACTCTTCCCATGAAGCATTTTGAACAACATAATCAAATCATGTGATTGATTCACACGTGACTACTACATCATGTCCAATACTTTATATGATGGGCGGTCACTTCTGAGCTCTTGTGGCACCACTTATATTTCCATGGTAACAGCGACATCTCTGATTGGCCGGTCGCTCTTTGAGGTTATGGGTAGTGTAGTTCTTCACTGGAAATTCATCAATAAAACACAAAATAGCAAGCTATGAAATCATGGTAGGTGTTATCCTTAAAAATCTATTTCTCTATTGAGAAAAGAAATGGAAGATTTACCGCCAACTGTTGTGTTCATATCAAACTCCAAACTGAGATACTGTGACAACCTCCCTGTGTAGCAAGACCCGTTTCTCCTTGTATTTCTTGTAAAACATATAAATCCCAACAGCACAGAAGTACCATAGGTTAAGGTCACGGAGACAGAAAGTGACACAAATGTTGATTCTTTCCTGAATCCCAAGACATCAGTGCTACAGACATAATCCCAAATTACACTTGAGCTAGGACCTCCCAAACCCTACGGGGCGTGACAGATTACACTAAACCTGTCCCACACAAGCCTAATGGGGCATGACCAGATTACCTACAGCTGAGTGCCACTCCAGCTAGAGCTCCAGAGAGACAACACCAACCCAACGGAAGAAAACCGAGGCCCAAACCTTTGGAGCAGTCTAGAATAGCTCCCTCTGTTTCCACCTTCAAATCTTCTTTAAAGACTTGTTTATTTTCTTCGGCTTTTAATACTCCTTGATTTAGGTACGATTATTGTCTGTCTGTTGTTTTGTGTTTCTTTATTGGTTGTTTTATTTTAATTTATTTTTTTTCTGTTCTGTACAGCACTTTGGTCAGCCTTGGTTGTTTTTAAATGTGCTTTATTAATAAATATTGTATTGTATTGAAACATCCTTCAAAATGTCAAGAAATCCAAGTATGATTTCTGTCAAATTCCCCTTTTGCATTGGTCTTAAAACACCTGAGGATCGGATGCGCGACTTGAAAGGCGAGTGGGTGAGGATGCTTTGAAATTCAACTCTTAGGAAAAGTAAATATTCACCGAGAATATGACGGAGAGTCATTTCTCTCTGTCAGTAGCAGGTGCAGGATATTACATTTCTTGGTTTCTAGCTTGTTTAAAACCGTAGCTGTGTTCCCCAAAAATGATCATCCTTCCATGGCTCATAATGGGTTTGTGTCTGCTATCACTACTTGCATTTTCATTGCTTTTTTTTTTCTTCGGATATGAATGAAAATGAAGCCATGAAAAATACTGCTATTTTTCTGTCAGTTAACCAAGGCTAGCATCTTTTTTTTTTTTTTTTTTTTTTTTTTTTTGGGTAAACTCATACTGTGTTTCTACTTCAAAAATCAGCCCTGCGAGCATGTCTACACAATAAGAAATAAATAAAAAGAGATTTCCAGAGCAAGTAAATTCATCTGTCGTATGGGAGGCTTCATGCTCATGCCTTTATTATTATAGGTTTTCACACTAAAAGCAGCACAGCTTGAAGATGTGGTCTTTTCCCATCTTAACCATTACCATAAAGAATTACCCTTGTAAAACAAAGAAAAAAGTGTGCTTAATTACATTAAATCTGCAAATATTTCAAATAAAATGCTTTCATGTTTCTTAACACACTTACGTACACTTTTAATTATTGTTTAATAACTTTTTGTTGTGCATTAAAGAAATACACCTAGGGGCCGTTTACACGACACTGTTTTCAACTAAAAACATAAAACTTTTTATGCGTTTTGGCCATTAATTTACACGACAACAACATGTGACATGTAAACAACAAAAACACTAATCTGTGAAGACGATGACATCATGCACATGCGTATTACGTGTTCAGTCTAGTGTTTCATCGCCATCTACTGGCCTGGCAGCAGAATACAGCGTTTTTAATTGTTTTCACGGATTCGTGTGAATGGGGATTGATTTGACAATTGTGCCGTCTGTACGCGGAAAACTCGTCTCCGTTTTAAGCATATCGTTGTCATATAACCATATCCTTATTTTAATGTGTTGACTATGTTAATGCAAACTTAAAGTACTTAATTATAATTTTGACTGTAGTGTTATTTGACATGTTCTATTTATTTGGAATATATTTGGAACATGTTTTAAATACTATATTGCAACTTCTCAATTCCAAATGTGTAATTACAGATATATTTAAATACTTGACTGATATTTCAGAAGAAATTACATTAAAGCATATTCTAGTTTATAATAAATGCTTGTCAATACATTCTGCAGTACATTTAATCATATTTATTTGAGTTTGTTTTTAATAAAGAAACTGCTTGTGATTAGCGGTTTGCTGCAACCACTGCTGACAGTGGAAGAATTGTCAATAAAATCAGTCAAGTGTTCCTCTGTTTATGTGTGGGTTAATAGCAAATGTTATTATTATTATTTTTATTTTATTTTTTTTTAAACAAATGCAGTGTCCTCCATGGAACTCAAAGGTTCCTTGTTAGTCCAAAAACAGCTTTCATCGAAATCAATCTCCGAAAATGACTCGTTTCAGAATTTGTCACATTATGATGCAATATTGAAAAAAAAAAAAAAAGCCTCTGCAGAATCAGATCAACGCCCACTTGTACATCATCACATTTTTGGCCCCACCCACTGGAACGTTCACGATCACTGGACTGAAAATAACATTACCTTCACATGGATCTTATTTATTTTCAACTATGTGTATGTCTCATTAAAACATTATTTGTTTGTTTGGTACATTTCAGTGTGGATTATTTGGTAAATCAGTTGCAATTTCGGCGCAGGCTTTGCAAACAGACTTTTACTGTAAGGTATGGACCCAACAGTAATGCCACAACATGTAAGTGACCTTGTTAATTCTAATGCCTGATCTGTGATTCATATACATTCTGACGTTCTTTGTCTCTATGTCAGTAAATCAAACCAGTGACTAAGCGGTCAACTTCACATTGTTTCTATCAGTAGCATGAAAATAATCTGTTTAAATTGTGATTAAATTATATAGAGAAAGCGATCAAAGAACGCTCCCTTTATAATCGCTGGAGCTGTCAATCAAACAGAGTTTATCAGTGACTGAATTCTGGACTCCCGTTATAATCAATGACGCTTCACTGCACAGTAATTATCTTATTTACTTCATGTTTGCACTGTTAGTTATGATGAAAGCAGGAGATCATCAACACTTTTCGCTATTTGTTTATCTCGACCGCTGTGATAGTAAAAACATAATCCATTTTTTTGAGAGAGTTCCACATGTAATACATATTATTATATATATTATCATTTCATATGCAAGATGTTAGCCAATCATTGAAGTCTCACAGCAGACACGCCCCTTCAAACAGAGCGTTCAAATCAGAGGCTAAAATCAGGGTAGAAAATTGCCTTTCATTTCTAAATTATGACAGTTTTGATGTAGAAGTCATACTAACATTATAACTGCACCTCGGGAAACATTATAAAATAATATATACTGTATATACAGTGCTATGCATAAGTTTAGACACCCATGCTAAAGTTGACTAAAAAGAGGAATAAAAAATCATCTTTTGGAAATTGAACTTAATGCCTTAATTTAAAAAATTAGGAAAAATCCAACCTTTAAGGATACCAATTTTCTTCGTGAATGAATAATGTATCGTAAATAAATAAATGTTCTTCCTTGAAATACAGGGTGCATAAGTTTGGACACCCCTATGTTAAATTCCCATAGAGGCAGGTGGATTTTTATTTTTAAAGGCCAGTTACTTCATGGATCCAGGATACTATGCATCCTGATAAAGTTCCCTTGGCCTCTGGAATTAAAATAGCCCCACATCATCACATAGCCTTCACCATACCTAGAGATTGGCATTGAGTACTTTCCATAAGATCATCTCTCAATGCAAATCAAACTAGCTATTAGGCTAACTGAAATAAAACCATGCCAATCTCTAGGTATGGTGAAGGCTATGTGATGATGTGGGGCTATTTTAATTCCAAAGGCCAAGGGAACTATATATATATATATATATACTGTATATACCCCTATCTATATCTCGATCAGAAGACAAGCAAACTATAAGCAAACTTAAGTATAAATTTGTAGAAAATTGCAAAAGTACATCACAAAAAAAGAAGACGGATTAAACTACAAATTATAATCTTATTATATCTCAAGAGAGTGAGGATTGTTTGTAAATCTCTTCTTAGTGACAGATTGTTCGTTTGCCAATAATAAAAAAAGATGTACTCTCTCAGATCCAGGTAAATGTGTTGCCTGTGCAAAACCTCAGATTCCGCACCAGCCCAACCGATCACTCATTAGTCTCTGTGTTAGTGACGATTTATGATGGACTGCCTCATTTCACTTTTAATAATAACCATAATTTAGGGGTATAACAGCTCTTGTTCTTTATTATATTGAATCATGCTTGCCTACTATCCATCTTCTAATAGCATGAGGCTGTCATTGATTTTTAAACAGATTTTTATTCCAATACACATTTTTGCTTGAGAAAGAGTACTCATCCCTGGGGATAAAACATAATCCTCCTCTGACATGGTTTCTTTCTGCATAATAGATGTTCACTGGGCGACAGAAAAATTATCAAGGAATTATGAGGAATAGTTTGACATCAGAAAAGGGAAAGCCAGTGGAAATATTTAAACTAACACCGTCTGAAAGAAAACATTGCATGAATTAAATAAATTGTCATGGTGTTATTTAAGAAATGCCCAATTCCAATAACTGACCATAGGTTGCATTTGTAAAAACATCTGTAACGATTAGTATGATGCAGCTAATGTTTATTCAAAATTATTTTAAAAATTGTAAATGCACATTACCAAGTGACAGGTGAGTTTGCATCCTCATGCATATAATGATAAACAGTGAATATCTTAGAGTTTGATTGGACACACAGCTTCCAAAAATCCATGTGGACCTGACTTGCATTCATGCTTTCAGTGTCATATTTCTCCTGAATTAATGGCTTTAGATATATAGTCCAAGAAGTTCACTGTGGGCCAGCACATGATTCTAGAAAAAAAAAAAAAAAAATCTTCCATTCTCCCATTCCCACCTTTTTATCTTGCACAAAAAGACGCTTTTAATATTCAGGCAATTTAAGCATATCTGATTCTTCACGGAGGCACAGGCAGGTTGACCCCTTATCGCAGTATAGAAGAAAATTACAGCTCTATATTCACCCCAGAAACCATGTCACAGGGTCCAAACACGCACATGCACTTATGCAGTAAACACACTACACACAAACTGACAGAAACACACCAATGCACCTTTAGATTAGACAACTTTTTTACATTTTCCCTGGAAGAAACGTTGTGCACCTGTGCAAAACTCATCTGAGAGCTGGGTGATTGTGGCCGGTTGTCAGGGCGTTGCTATGCAGTTTTTGGGAGCCATATCAGGTGTTTTGAGTGTGTTTATTTAGTGTGGTTAGGTGCCTGAAAACGCTCAGCAAAACTCACCCATTCCAATGTCACCCATGGTAAAAAAATAAATAAATAAAAAATAAAGAAGAAGTACACTTTACTTTAAACTTTTACTTTAGTGTAAACGTTTTCAGACGCTTTATTGCATGTTATTTGCAATTAATAGAAATGTATAATAGGTCAAATTATATTTATGTCTAATAAATGCAATTAGAAAAGAGTGCTTTTGACATACTCAAGTAAATTGTTGTAAGTTCATCTTTATTATTATTATTGTCATTAAAAAAAGATTATAGTGTACTGCTGATTGTACTGACTGGCATTTCAGTCCAGTTGTAAAATATATTTACTTGTAATCTTGAATAACACACTAAAGTTAAAATTAAAACCAAGCACTTTACATAAGGGTTCGTTAGTCAACACATACAATTAACGGTACTTATTTAAAGCACAACAAAAGATTATGAAAACATAGTGAATTTAAATACTTTTCAGTACTTTGACATTTTTGGAAAGTGCACTTTAAGTGTACTTAAATGTGATAATAGGTGGATATAATAGTATAATAGTCATGAAAGTACACGTATATTTAATTAACAGGCCTATTATATATATATATATATATATATATATATATATATATATATATACTTTTAAGATTTAAAGTACACTACAAGTTCACATACAATTAAGTGCACTTCTGTTTCAGCAGGGGACAACAGGGGGTAAATCTGCAGAATTAAGTATTTTAGATACAGTATAAGAAGTGTTTGTGTATAGTCCCTATGGTCTAATACATATGCAAAAAGCAATAAAAGTGCTGCCATAATCTCCCTGCTATATTTCCTCTGAATGCTACAGCTTTTATTAAGTGGTCATTTGCATGTAGAAGGCTGGCTTTTTGTCACCATGTGTAATGGAGCCACATAAACCTCATTAACACAAAACCTCACTACTACTTTTCCTCACAGCAGAGGATTCACTCATCTCAGAGTGTGATGCACGTCTATTGTCTAGTCCTGTCACAGAGAACAGGTGTGATTTCTCAAATCACCAACTTTAGTGATAATAGAAATATTCTTATGGTATACAACAAATGCACCTTTATGAAATTAAAAATACAAATTTTAAATTATATACAGTAAAATCCATATAATTTGCATGCTTCTTTTACAACTACATGCCAACTGGTAGACTGGTAGTGTCACATTATGTTCTTTTTTAGTTCTGTTCATTGACTCTAGTTTGTTTTCATTCATCACGCGTGTTTCTTTGTCTTTGTTTTCCCGCCACTACATCATTCACCATAGACCACAGCTGTTCGTCTTTTAGTTAATCATCTCTGTGTATTTAAGTTCTGCCTTTGTTGTGGTCTTTGTCGGTTGTTGTCTGTGCATTAGCACACTGTCATGCATGTTTGCCTGTTATTCGTAATAAATCGTGAGTTATCTTTATCATCTTCTTCGTCTTCCTTAGATCAGTGCGTCCCAGGTAGGTTTTGATGTTAGATTTCGGGTTAGACAGTCGGTAGAATCTGTTGTGGAGTATCACAATAAAGTGTATATTAAGAAAACAGTCTATACTAATACTATAATGAGAGTTAGTTTACATGTAGTTTAAAAGTTACTTATAGTAAGTAAAATGTCTAAAGTGGGCCATTAAAATAAAGTGTTACCCTTCTTTATTTTTCAGAGCTGCTGCTATTGTGCTATGTACAGTGTCTGTCACAGTTTGTGAACAAAAAGTGTCCATCTCAAGCAGGAAATTCTAAATATCATTTTCTACTCCTATTCTCCCCAGTGCCTGACAAACCTCACCATGCTCTGTTTTGCTGCAGCTTTTTGACACTCATATCTTTGCATTCAACAAGATGGTTCATGGCAATCCTATCAGCCTACTTGCTCTGGAAGAGAAGTTTGTGCCTGAGCTGGCATGTAATGTGTGCAGGGCAGGCAGATTGTGCTGATGAACTCCATCCGGCTTCATTAAAGGATGGGCTGATCACATGAGCTCAGTTCACCCCTATAAACACTCCACTGCAAATGTTCAGAACATCGGCCGTTCACAAGGACTTCCGAGAGCTGTTCAAAAGCTGTTCTGGTAAATCACTTAGCACTTGTAAATGAGCTGTGACAGAATACGACTGTTAGATCAGAAACATAAGTGACTCTCGGGAAACTGTGCCTTTTTTGCCTGAAAATGCGAAGAATATTTATTGATTTTTTACTTTTTATTTGAAAAGACTACTTCTTAGTTTCAAAATAAATAAATATATATATATTTATATTTATATATATATAATGTTGCACCTAATGCCCAAATTATCAGGGCCATAACTGCCATTGACAGGAACACACATCCCTTCAATTTTCAGATTAGTGGTCATCAAAATATTTTTTTCAATGGCTGATTCTCAAACTGTTTATAGATATGTAATTGTAGTCTTTTCAAACAATATAACAATACTACTGGTAGCCTGCATTTAAAATGTTACAGGCTTTGCATGTGAAGTTAAAGGTCAGTGCAGTCTTAATCTTACCAGGAAATCTCATTGACCACATCAATTTATTTGCAGTCAACATTCTTGTTCCAACTGTTATTTTATCTGCATATGCTGTTGTTGAAGTCACAATGTATGATATCACATTGTTAGATATGATATGAACTATTATTATATAAAGATGGGAAATGACACATCTAGGTTGAACAGTAAGTGAATGGAAGTGAATACAATTATTGTTATAATTTTATAATTATAATTTTATAATCCATGTTATACAAAATTTGAAGAATTATGCATTTAAATTTGTCTAAACATGCCTTGTCAATATAATGACTCCATTGTCAGTTGTTTATACTGGCAAGTGTCAAGAAATTAATTCAGCAGAGTATATGATCTAGATGATCGCTGAATAAAGATGTCAAATATTTGCCATTTCAATTTCAACTTGCTTGGATAAAACAGGACCCAGGGTGTCTTCTGTTCCACCATTGCAATGTAAATATGCTTTTGTTGATATTGATATATAACATATACATATATCAATATATTGATACGGTTATATTAACTGCCTATAGTATCCTGATTGAAGTAAATGATTCAATTTAAGTATTTCACTTAATTTCACATGAAATACAACACAGCTTTTTGTGCTTTTAATTTTGAACGTAACTTTTCAAGGAACGAATGAAAATATAAATGGACACTGAATAAAAAGTCTTTGAAACCGGAAAAAATAATATATATATATATATAATATATAAATAAAATCGCATGCAATTTTTTTATTTTTGTTTTTAATACTCTGCATGTTTTACTAACTGATTCATTTTTATACAGTATTTTAATGTAGCTTACTACAATTATACCTCTAGACATTCATTCTCTCACACGCAAACAAATACTGCTCCTGAAAGCTTATGCTGACATAGTAGTAGAAGAAGATAAATACAGATACAATAAAAAATAAAAAAAAAACTCTTAACTTTATATCACTAAAATGAAATGGGAAGCCTTTACAGACGCTCACATGTAAACACAACACTGACGTCTTCACTTCCAGGTCAAGAATCTGTCAATCAAAAACTATTTTTTTTTTTGCATGCAATAATTTTTTTTCTGGTTTCAAATACATTTTATTCAGTGTCCATTTATATTTTCATTCGTTTCTTGAAAAGTTACGTTCAAAATGAAAGGCACATAAATGATCCCATACTAAAAAGGTTATTATAAAAACTGCCAATAAAAGGTTAAACAAAAAGCCCTTGGAAATCAATACAAGGGGCAAAACCTTCTGTGTGTTGAATTTATTTATTTTTTTTTATTGTAGAAATGTCTTTTAACTGAAAAAATTTAAATCTAAATACATGCTTTGTGCATGAACGTGTGTTTAGTAGGGGTGTAACGATACCCTCATGTCACGATTCTATCTATGATCCATATTGTTGCATTTTTGTATTGTGAGACCCCTATTATATATATTGTTGCACCCCTAGTGTTTAGTTTACATAAATTTCAGGCCCAAATAAACATTGTGTCTTATTTTTCTTCTCTCGCCTGGCTTAATGAGCTGCACTACTCAATGGGTGTGAAACAACATGGAGATGTGTTGATTAACAGAGGTGTACCAGCACTATACATGAATGGCCATATCGATCTGTTGTTTACTCAAGGACCTACAAAGACTCAGTCCCTGTTGCCGCCAACCTTTTCTATCAGATTAATGAAGTGACCGCACGGGTAATAGCCCTTCAGCTGACAAGTCCATTTTGGAACACAAGAGACACTTCTGTCTTTCATTATTCCAGGACAAAGCATCCATGCCCCCCCTCCCCTCCCCTCCCCTCCTTCATTTTCCTTATCAACATCATATTTGCGTTGTCCTTGGGGGACAGCTCTGGCATTGGGACCTGCTTCAACAGTACTGCTCTTACCCTGATCAGCATAAACAAGCACTTCTATGTTTATTTACCCTCTGTTTAACTGAATGTTAAATCAATCATCTGGCTGCTCTTGCCACCAGCCCGAGCCAGTACATCCATTTCGGTTGCCCACAGGCTGACAGAGAAGCAACGAGCCACACATATGTCTCCTGTCAAATTTGACAGAAATTAAATTAGCTGTTTTTTCCCCTATCTCACTTTCTTCTTTTTGTTTCTTTGTATCCTTTCCTTCTTTTACTCATTAGTTGTATGCAAAACAAGCACAGAAAATTCTTATCGGTTTGCACCAACAGTGGCTTCCAAATTTCCATTTTCTATAAGTTTCCATTTAAACCGAGGGGCAAAATCAGATCTGAGGGGCAATGCCCACTTTTGCCCCCGTTGGCTCTGGCCTGCGTACAGCAAGTCTCAAAGTGATCCACTATACACG
Source organism: Scardinius erythrophthalmus (assembly GCF_964197995.2). Classification (NCBI taxonomy): domain Eukaryota; kingdom Metazoa; phylum Chordata; class Actinopteri; order Cypriniformes; family Leuciscidae; genus Scardinius; species Scardinius erythrophthalmus. The sequence continues at coordinate 37,667,245 of NC_138236.1, forward strand.
CATTGTGGGCATTGAATAAGAGTTCACTAGTTAGCCTGCCCATTCCGCCTTAAAGGTTAAAGGGCACCTATTATGACTCTTTTCACAAGATGTAAACTAAGTCTCTGATGTCCCCAGAGTATCTATGTGAAGTTTTAGCTCAAAATACCCAACATATCATTTTTTACAGCATGTTTAATTGTAATTTTTTGGGGCTCAGAAAAACGCGCTGTTTTAGTGTGTATCCCTTTAAATGCAAATTAACTGCTGCTGCACAGGGGGCGGAGCCTCACGAGCTCACCTTCAGTCAGGACAATCTCATCTGATAATATCAGAACAGAAACTCTCAGTTGCGGTGTTCATTTTGACTCGGAGTCAGACAATAATGCCCACAGAGCCAGAGAATATATGCTGTATGGACATAGAACAGGTATAGTTTAGTTTAATTATGGTTATAACTTATTTGTCATCTGCTTTTATCCACTAATACAAGCCTGCTGTAGCAAACCGTCCAAATGATGACCAAAATATACTGACGAGTTCAATGAAGTTTATTGTACATCACACAAAAGATGAGCATTAGTTTTACTCCAGAGTACAGGTATCTCCGTAAGAGCTGAATAAACATAGTATAAGAAGTGCGCATTAAAGTCTTATCCATAAACTCTCTCTCTCTCTCTTTCTCTCTCTCTCTCTCTCTCTCTCTCTCTCTCTCTCTCTCTCTCTCTCTCTCTCTCTCTCTCTCTCTCTCTCTCTCTCTCTCTCCCTTTCATTATCAACAACATACAGTTCACAGCAAAGTACACAAAACACTCGAACAACTAACAGTAAACAAATATACACACCTTTTCAGTGGGTGCTAAATAAACTGGTAAACCTTCTATCCGTAAAATGACTCGAAGAGCTGTCATAAAGAGCACGCTCGCACTTTCATTTCTTCTTCTTGTCCAGTCACGTTAGGCCTGTTGCTCCGGAGAGTGTAAGCTTGATCACAAACAGTACAGATCCATCCTTGAGTAACAACAGGAGTAAATGAAGACTGCTATGTTCATTCTTACATCCATCAACAACACACCTCAATCGCTTAGGAGACATTCTTGTCTACAGCGGCTCAAGCGTCGAACAATGGCGGACTCTGTGTCCAGCTCACTCAGGGCGGGTCTGAGCTCAAACTAAAGTGTCAATCAACCGTCGTGGGAGGGGCCTGCTCAATTCTACGTCACATTGCGCCGAATCTGAGAACAGCTCATTTTGAGACAGTGCTTATGATTTATGGAGATTGTAAAAAAAACACTGGGTGGATTTTTATCATTCAAGGGTGGTTTTGCTCACACACTGCCAACACACATTTATGTTCAAACACCATGTAAAAGTGAATTTTGCATAATAGGTGCCCTTTAATAGTCAAGTCAAGTCAAATCAAGTCAAGTTTATTTATATAGCACTTTTTACAACACAGGTTGTATCAAAGCAGCTTCACAGTATTAAATTAAAATAATACATCAATGTTTGTTTCTAGTGGAAAACGTCCACGTTTGGTAATGCTGATCAATAGTATTGTTGATTGATTAATTAAATTAAATAAAATATCCCCAAATATCCCAACTGAGCAAGCCAAAGGCAACAGTGGCAAGGAACCGAAAAACTCCATCAGGTGACCTAATGGAGAAAAGTAAACCTTGGGAGAACCCAGGCTCAGTCGGGGCCAGTTCTCCTCTGGCGTTTATGAACTAGAGGTCGGATTTAACTGTAAGATTGAAAGTATTATATGAATGCCTGGCTGAAGAGATGCGTCTTTAATCTAGTTTTAAACTGGGAGAGTGAGTCTGAGCAACGAACAGTATCAGGAAGGCTATTCCAGAGTTTAGGAGCTAAATGTGAAAATGCTCTCCCACCTTTGGTGGATCTGGATATCCTAGGAATGACCAAAAGCCTCGAATTTAGTGACCTTAAAGAGCGCGATGGATTATAGGGCGATAGAAGATCCATTATATAGACTGGAGCTAAGCCGTTTAGGGCTTTATAAGTCAGTAGCAATACCTTGTAATTAATACGGGACTTTATAGGTAACCAATGTAGTGATGATAAAATCAGTGTTATATGATCATATTTTCTTGATCTAGTAAGAACTCTAGCGGCTGCATTTTGGACTAACCGTAGCTTGTTTATTGAGGATACAGGACAACCAGCTAGTAAAGCATTACAGTAATCTAGTCTCGAGGTCATGAATGCATGAACTAACTTTTCTGCATCAGAAGCTGATAGGATATTACGTAGCTTAGCAATGTTTCTAAGGTGGAAAAAGGCTGTTCTTGTAACATATGAAATATGATTTTCAAAAGACAGGTTGCAATCTAATATAACACCCAGGTCTTTTACTGTAGAGGATAAAGTAACAGGACCTCCTACTATGTTAAAGTTGTAGCGTGAGAGGTTTTGTGGGCGGTTTTTTGAACCGATAAGTATTACCTCTGTCTTATCTGGATTTAATAAAAGAAAATTGCGCGTCATCCAATCTTTTATATCTTTAACACACTCTGTCAATTTGGATAATTTAGCGTTTTCATCCGGTCGTGATGAAATATAGATTTGAGTGTCATCAGCATAACAATGGAAACTAATTCCATGTTTCCTTATAATATTTCCAAGTGGCAACATATATATTGACAATAATAGAGGGTCTAACACAGATCCCTGCGGCACTCCATCGTTTACTGGAGTTATGATCGATTTTTCTCCATTTAAATAAACAAAATGGTAGCAGTCAGATAAGTATGATCTGAACCAGTTTAATGCTTGTCCTTGAACACCAGTATAATTCTGTAGTCGATCTAAGAGTATTGTGTGATCTATAGTATCGAACGCAGCACTAAGATCAAGTAAAACTAGTATTGAGATACAGGCTTGGTCAGATTTGTGATTTTAACGAGCGCAGTTTCAGTGCTATGGTGCGGCCTGAATCCACACTGAAACTTTTCATAGATGTCATTTTCTTGTAAGAAAGAGCCTAGTTGGGCGGACACAACTTTTTCTAGTATTTTAGAAATAAAAGGAAGATTTGAAATGGGTCTATAATTTGCTAGGTTATTATGATCTAATTGTGGTTTCTTAATGAGAGGTTTTATAACTGCCAGTTTAAATGTTCTTGGAACATGACCTAAGGATAAAGATGAGTTAATAATATTGAGGAGAGGCTCTTCCACTACAGGTAACACTTCTTTCAGTAGTTTAGTTGGTATAGGGTCTAATAAACATGTTGTTGTTTTAGATGAAGTGATAAGTTTATTTAACTCGTTTTGTTCTATAGTTGTAAAGCACTGTAATTGTTCTTGCGGGGTGATAATTGAGGCCGAATTATAAGGCGCGATTGAGGATTGAACGTTTACAATTGTGGTTCTGATGCTTTCTATTTTCTCAGTGAGGAAGTTCATGAAATCATTACTACTAAACTGTTACGGGATATTTTGTTCAGGTGACGTCTGTTTATTTGTTAGTCTAGCCACGGTGTTAAATAAAAACCTAGGATTGTTTTGGTTGTTTTCTATTAGTTTGCGGAGATGCTCAGCCCTGCCCACTTTTAGGGCCTTTTTATAACGTGACGTACTGTCTTTCCACGCGATTCTAAAGACCTCTAAATTAGTTTGTTTCCATTTACGCTCTAAATTATGGGTTTCTCTCTTTAGAACATGTGCAGTATTGTTGTACCATGGTGCTTTACTTTTCTCTCTGACCTTTTTTAATCTAATAGGTGCAAGTGCTAGTGCTAGTTAATAGTGCTAGTTAATTCCTCTAGTTCATCTGTTTGTTTAGGTTCAGGCAGCAGCTGAGACAGATCAGATAAGCAATTTGAAAAATTATCTATGGTGGATGGAAGGATTGTTCTGCCTAATCGATAACGCGGCGCAGAATGATATATTACAGGAGTACGTAATATGCAAGTTACCATGTAATGGTCAGTGTCATCATCACTTTGTGGAATGATATCTATATCGGTTGGATCGGTTCCATGTGATATAATTAAATCGAGTGTATGATTAAAACGATGAGTTGGTCCGGTAACGTTTTGCTTGACCCCAAAGGAGTTTAATAAATCTATAAACGCAGCCCCTAACGCATCATTTGGATTATCTACGTGTATGTTAAAATCTCCAACAATTAATGCTTTATCGACGTTGACTAATAGGTCTGAGAGAAAATCTGCAAACTCTTTTAGGAAATCAGCGTAAGGCCCTGGCGGTCTATATACGGTAGCCAAGGCTAGAGATAATAGGGATGTTTTTTCTATCATCTAAGAGCGTAACATTTAGTACAAGTACTTCAAATGAAATAAACTTATAACCCGTTTTCTGAGTAACATTGAGAATATCTCTATAGATTGTTGCAACACCGCCGCCACGACCAATCAGACGGGGCTCGTGTTTATAGGAGTATCCTGATGGAGTAGACTCATTTAGACCGAAATAATCATTTGGTTTAAGCCAGGTTTCAGTAAGGCAAAGTACATCAAAGCTATTATCTGTGACTATTTCATTTACAATAACTGCCTTAGGTGTGAGTGATCTAATGTTTAGAAGACCTAGTTTTAGAAAATGTTTTTGCTTACTAATAGTAATATTTTCTGTTTTAATAACAATTAGATTTTTCCTAGATCCTGCAGTAGATTTATTATTTGATCTCACTAAACGAGGAATAGACACAGTTTCTATGCAATGTTCTACACTAGTATTTATATCAGTTAAATAAATACTAGTGTAGAACATTGCATAGAAACTGTGTCTATTAGTCTCATTGCATAGAGACTGTGTCTAAGCCAAGTTAGTAAACTAACTTAGCTTGCTGTCCTTGGAGGAGGCTCAAACCCGAGGCTTGGCTTGAGCTCTGAGTTAAAACCCCCCATGATGGAATTGTGCATAAGAGAGGATAGAGATAATTTACTGGAGGAGAGGGGGAGGAGGAGACCTGCCAGAAGAATTTGTCAATGAGGTGACGTGGTGTCTGCTGCTTATATAGTGCGCTCGTTGTGATGATTGACAGAACTGAATGTTTAAGCTCCTCCTGAACCTACGATTTGAACTTGTGGTGCGGATGATTTGGCATTGGTTTATTACTGCCATGACCTTTATATTGATCTGCATGAATGCATGCCTTATTGAATAAGCCAGCATGAAATGTTGGATGTTGACCTACATAAACACAACAGAGTTTCAGGGCACTTGAGCAGGTGAATGATGTTTTATTGTTATTTAGATAATCTGTATTGTATTTGAAGCTCTTAAATACCGCACACAAATGTAGATTACCTTCAAAGTTAAACAACTTCAACTGTCTTGGAGAGGAAGATTGTCTTCACCAGATATTGGTTCAGAGTATTTTTGATGCATGCAATTCAACCAAATTCTTACAGTATGTAGGCTTACCAAAACATAAATTACAGTGTACTTACAGTACTGTAAGAGACCTTAACATGTCTCTCAGGTAAAAAGAAGGATAAATGAATGAAAACAGCCCAAACACAACACACACACACACACACACACACACACACACACACACACACACACACACACACACACACACACACACACACACGTTGGATTTCCATGTTTTATGGGGACTTTCCAAAGACATAATGATTTTTATACTGTACAAACTGTATATTCTATCCCCTAACCCTAAATCTACCCATCACAGAAAACTTTCTGCATTTTTACATTTTCAAAAAACATAATTTAATGATTTATGAGCTGTTTTTTCTTTTCTTTTTTCCATTGGGACCAAATGTCACCACAAGGACAAGGATTTCAAATATTGCCATCTTTGTAGGGACATTGTAACCCCATAACAAAGGGTTTACCTGAAACACACACACACACACACACACACACACACACACACACAGAAAGAGAGAGAGTCAATGGCTCTTTCACTTAAGCGTTCGTCTGTGGCAGCTGAAGACAAATGTGGTAGTTGTAATATCTGTTAGTGAGATGATGAATTGGTCTGTACTCTGCCATGCCTGAAAAGTGGATCAAATATCTGACAATGCATACTGATGATTTTGAGCCTCTGCAGGGTAAAAAGAAACTTACCGAACAAGACTTCAATAAAATGTAATTATCCTTTAATACCCAAAAGATAAAAGTTTTAAAAAGAACGAAAGTTATTTGCATTTTTTTTTTTTTTTTTTTTTTTTTTTTTTTTACAGAATTGATCATTAGGTGCAGATGTTTGTTTGTGTAGGGTATTAAACACACGGGCCTACTATATGTACAGTAAATACAGGTATTAAATACCGAAAGGAAAAAAGAAGTCAGTGCTGTATTTTATATTCCCTGTATATAACCTTTCTGTTATGATATCATTTTGATACATCCAGGGGTCTCATTCATAAAACATACGTATGCTACAATCCACACCTTTGTTCATATTTATTAAAATGATCTTTGACGTGGAAATGTCCAAGCAGACATTCACACTTTTTCTTGTGGCGGAGGGTCCGAGTACTGCAGGTATTTGGAAATCTAAGCAATTATTGCAGCTCTCCATTCTCAAGTACATGATTTGAACATTGACTGTGCTCTGTTATATGTCAATGACATTAACTAGAGGCGTTTACAAAGCGGAGATCTGAAACCATTCAGCTGCGCGCGATTTCAAGATCATTTGAGATTTATAGATTTCACATTTTTAAGAGAGATGTACGTATTTGAGAAATGATGGTTAGATCAAATGAATATGGAAGCTTGTTTCTGCCATAGAATAAACAATAAAAAAATGTAGGATTGCGACTTTTTATTTCACAATTCTTTGAGTTATAAAGTCAGAATTGCAATATAAAGTCACAAATATGTTATAAAGTCAGAATTGTGAGTGTTTTTTTCTCATAATTGGGAGTTCTGACTTCATAACACGCAATTGTGAGTTTATATCACGCTATTCTGAGAAAAAAAAGTCTGAAATTTGTGATAAAAAAGTAGCAATTATCTTTTAAATTGTTTTATTCCATGGCAGAAACAAGCTTTCATTAATGTAGGATGGTTTCTATGCAACATTTTATAAATGAGGCCCCACGACACAGACACTAGTATTGTACTGCACTGTAGCTAAAATGGGCTCTTTTACCCTGCGGTAGGTGTAAAGTACCATTTATACTGTTCCTTGCAGTATTCTTGTATTTTCTAGACAAATACAACTAAAGGTTGGTTGTGTCATTTCTTCACCACTTCCATCATCAAAAAAAAAATGACTGTTTTGAAGTACTCTTCCAACCAGCGCTAACTTGTTAATCTACCAGCACTAACAGCGAGCTGGGCAAGATCCCCCAAACACCAACATTTTCAGTTCAGTCCCATTATGATGAATATATTCCAGTAGATTTAATAATGTATTTCAACATTCAATTTTCTACATTAAATTGTTGTTTAACTATTTGAGCTTTTACAAGTCTGTCTAAGAAAAGGATGAATTCATGCAGAAGAACAGGTTACAATTAAAAGTATTTGCAAGAGAATGTGCTCATTTGTATTAAATCCCTCAGATAAAAACACAGCCTGCAAATTATATTTGGAATAAAAATAAATATGAGCATATTTTTGTTTCCCCATCCAGCTCCAGGAAACAGTGTCTCTTGCTAGATTAAAAAAAAAAAAACCTTTCCTCCTAAATCCATTTTACTATGCAGATGATAGTTTTATCCTAATGGAAAAACCATTAGGGTAAATATTATGCAAACGAAGTGGCCCATTTCTCTCAACTCCGTTCACGGCCTCAGGGTTTGATAATGAGCTTCCATGTTTTCACAGAATGACAATTAGCTAACACATCTGAAGGATGCATGCAAGGCATATGCAAAGTTATAACACAACTGCAAGGTCTGCAAATAAATCCTGCTCATTCACCTTAGACTGTTGGGAATTTCTGGGAAATTCCGTGAAGAATATACTGTATATATCTTTAGCAGCTTGGCTCATCACTGAAGAGAGTTAACATGCTATGTTCACTATATTAATGTATGCATGAATCATGTAATATACTGACAGCTAGTCCCTGCATACCACTACACCCTTACGTTGCATAAGACTTTGTAATTTTATGAGATGTTGCATGGTGTTTGGGTACGCAAATTATGACTTTCCAGTGTTATATGGAAATCATTGTCATTGAGATTTACATTCCAATTTTCTTAGTAAAATGTATAAGCAGACAGGTCAGATTCTAACACAATGTGTTCTCAGACAGGTTTGGCCAATCAACTAATGAAAGGAAAGTACTCTTCTAAAATGTACCTAGCTGGGTTTTCAACTCAAAATAAGCCCATGTATATTCATTTGTATTGCATTCGAAACAGTAGTATATTTCAGTGCAATATGTAATATATACGTAAGGGATAATGTATAGCGAGGCGGTTGTTATAGCAAATACAACCCCGACAGGCTGATCAGGACCCCGATGTGAAGCGGAGCTTGAGTCAGCCTATCGGGGTTGTATTTGCTATAACAACCGCCTCGCTCTACATTATCCCGCTTATTACATGGCTACCAACCAAATAAATCAATAATTTGACACAAACTATTGATTTAAAAAGGGGTTTATTGATTTAAAAACTACTGTACTGCTTACGCTAAAGAAAATAGTCTGTTCCGTCTCTACGGTTAGAATCCTGTGTCCATAGCAACGCTCTTTTTTTCATGGCAACGGTGTGTTATACTTCGCAAGCGGTCTGATATCAAGAAATAACACACCGAATTCTACATTAGAATTCAACCAAGCCATGTAATATATATATATATATATATATATATATATATATATATATATATATATATATATATATATATATATATATATATATATATATATATATATATATATATATATATATATATATATATATATATATATATATATATATAATATGGGTATCTTTAGAGTCTTATTACCTTTCATGCTAGTGTGCAATAGAGCTGTTTGTGAATGTAAAATGTCTACAAAGTTTCAAAAATCAAAGTGCAGATAAAAATTATAATTATAGTTATCTACCTGAAACAAGTAGTCAGTAATTTCAGTCTCACTTCCTGCTCAAACCTACATAGATTTGCATATTGCCAGTCTATGGTTTTCATTGGCTGCCCAGAAATAAAGCCTACTTTGACCCGCCTTCAAACAGTGTTGTTGTAGCTGAGACCTGGGAGAGTTTGGTTCCTGCTGTCGACATGTCAAGAAGATGCTGTTTTCAGTGCTGCGAATGCAAATCCACTTTGCTGCACTTCCTGGGGACAAGGAATTTACACTGGAACTTATACCATAATGTTGCAGGAATATGTTGTTACACCAGATTATAAATCATTTGTGTTATTATTTATTATGGGGCGTTTTATTTCAAAAGAAGGTTGTTTGCTCTTATGCTGCATTCCAGATGAGATTTGACGTGAGAATATCCCAAATTAAATGTCCCACATTAGACCTCGGTGAGTTCCAGGCAATCTGACGTCATGTTCACATTTTGGCCACGACACAACGAGAGCATATCATGTTTTTGTGTCAATTATGGCAAAAACAGATTAAAACACAACTGAGGAAAAGCAAAAACAAAGGTATTATTACATAAACTTAATAAGGATAAGGATAAACTTTATTTGTCTCCGAAGGGAAATTTATCTTGGGCAAAGTGCTACAGTATTACTCTGACCATACAATAACAACTAAGCAAACAACACAGTTAAAACATAAAAAACATACATTAAAACACGACAGTGTATAAACATAAAATACAATATATGTAAAGTGCTTAACACAGTAAAGTGCTAATGTGCTATAGGTGCGTTGTTCTTGGTCAAATTCAGCAGTTTTATCGAGGCAGGAACATATGAAAGCTTCAGTCTATTATTTTTAGAGATTGACATTCTTTCCCGATGGCAACGGGATTCCAATGGCTGGTATTCGCTAAAAAGAGGATGTTCGGAGTCAATACTTATCCTCATTGCTCTTCTCTTCACTGCCTCTTTGTATAAAGTCTGTATGGGTTCATATTGTTTCATTCCTATGATTTTCATGGCTTTTTCTGTGGATATGGGCCAATTTATTTTTCAATTGAACAGACAAATTTCCAACCCAGGCTGTGATTCCATAGCGGATAAGACTTTCAAGTGTGGCTCGGTAAAAAACCAAGCAAGATGTGGCTACCCACCCCATACTCAGTCTTCTTCAAAAATAAAGCCTCTGTTGTAGTCGTGTGCACAGACTATCAATGTGTGCCTTCCAACAAAGAACATTGGGCCTCATTCACCAACCGTTCTTACGAAGAAATGTTTTCTTAAACCCCACTTATGCACTTATTACAAAGATTCTGACATTCACTAATGTTGTCTTATCTTGGATTTGTTCTTAGCTAAGAACGATATCTACGCACACTCAAGAGCACTCTTACGCACATTTGAGTGATGACAGTTTTCTCCAAATAATTGGTTACTGCATTTTATTTAATTCTACAGTCGTTTACAATTATAGTATTTTACTGTACTATGATAGTAAAAATCATAGTATGCAAAGAAACACTAACACTGCAATTTTCTTTTTCAAAGTTCCTTTTTTTTTTGGTGATCGGTAGACCACCACCGTCTGTGCGTCTTTTGGACATTCTCCAACTTTTCTTGCACACGGCCCTGAAGTGTCATGTCCTTATATGGGAATTTACGGGGCGTTTTCTTATGCTAATTAGGAACGAATACGTGGGATTCATCAATCCTAAGAACACAGGTGCAAACAATTCTGTTGTTTAAGAACATGTCATGAATCTGACGTAGACTTTTCTTAGGAAGTTTATTAAGTATAAAGTTAAGAAAATTCTTAGGAAGATATTGGTGAATGAGGCCCATTGTCCATATAAAACCCCAGGTATCTATAAGATGTCACTTGCTGAATCATTGTGTCTTTAATGATCACAGACTTGTATTCAGATACACTTCTTGGGTCAAGGACCATTTCTTGTGTCTTTTTTTACATTTAACACACAAGACAGTTCTTGTCACACCACTGTATGAAAGTATCTATTTCACTGTGGTAGGATGATAGGTCCATATATTTGTGTAAGAGACTCAAAATGACAGTGTCATCAGCATATTGCATAATATAATTATTAGTATATGTGCTCCTGCAATCATTTTTGTATAAAGCAAAAAGCACAGGTGATGACACCTGTGACAACCTTGTGGCGGTCCCGTGTAACTGTATCTGACTTCAGAAAGTGTTTCATTGACCCTAACCTGCTGAGTTCTGTTACTTAAAAAAATAATAAAACCATTTGATTAAAATGGCACTGACACCAATACCATACAGCTTCTCTAAAAGCAAATGTGTCTGCACTGTATTAAATGCTAAACTAAACTCAACGAATACAATACGAGCATAGGCTTTAGTATTCTCAAGATGCTTAGACCCAAGATGAACAATGCTAAGGACAGCGTCCTCAGTACTTCTCTTCTGCTTATAGGCAAACTGACGGGTGTCCAATAGTGACTCTACTTCTTATTCCAGCAATGAAGGTACAATTTTCTCTAAAAACTTCATGACATTTGAAGTTAGAGCCACATGGCGAAGATCATTATTTGCTCTAGCACCAGGTTTTTTAGGAATTGGTATTATGTAAGACTTGTTCCACTTTGCTGGCACAGTATGGGTCTCAAGAGATCGCTGAAATAAGGGACACCATGCTATTGCAAGCTCCTCAGCGCAGGTTTTTAACAAAAAAGCTAAAAGTATAAAAACTGTGTTCCATTCAATGCCTGTGCTGTTCCTTTGCTTTTTTAAATGGTATTTTAATGATTTCTGTGCCACTAATAGTCCTACCTTATCCCTGTTCCTAAATGCCAGTTTTTTTTAAATATAATTGATGCACTCTTTAATGTCCTTTGTAATATAGGGCTTGTTTTTAGGATAAACAACAACATCCTTTTTTTTCTACCACATTATCTGCACAAAAAACAGCCCTTAAGTGTTTCCATGGAATCCTCTGTCCATATATTAAACATTTTGTACTCTGGTTTACGTGACTTAAAAACTGACAATAAGGAATCAGATGTACAACATTATGATCCGAGTTGGACAGAGGGGGCTTTGACTTAGCTACATATGGATTTTCATAATATTTGTCCAAAATGTTTGTTTTCCTTGTGTCACAGCGCACAAATTGTTCAAACCCCGCTAACACAGTTTCTAGCTTGCTTGAAATCGCCCAGAAAGAAAATAGTGAGCGCTGAATATTGCTATACCTATAAATTACTCAATATTTTCTCTAACCATGTCTGTGTGTCTACATGCATTCATATACCCATTTCTATATAAATAATATTACACCTAATTCCAAGCTGTCTAGAAAGCAGCATTAATAAGGGTAATGATCACAGTATGCACGTTGGCTGAGGTGTGTGTGAGGTTGAACATTTATAGCTGTGAGATTGAAATGGCAGGAGAGGTACGATTTAACCAGCTCTGTTCATCTGATGTTAAATTGTTTTATATGTGTTCACTACGTTTAAATGATCAGATGTAAAAAAGTGTCCCATGTGATGTTATATATCAGCATTAGTTCTGTTAATGAGTGAATAGTGTACTGCGTGAGATGGTGGCGGGGCCGTCCCAATCCGAAGGGTCCTTTGAATGCAGCCTACAAATGCGTACTTCATTTCGGGCCACGAAAGGTAGAACGAGTGGATCCTTCGCAGCCTAGCCTATCCCAAAAATAATTGTGCCCCGGTGATGACTGGATTTTTTGAAAGATATTATGAGAAAATTTAAAGTGTTTTTGACCTTGGATGCATGTAAACCTATTGTAGGACACCTCGAAATCAAAATTGGGAACCTGTTGAACAGCATAATAGGGGCACTTTAATGGTGTTGCTCAAGCTGCTTGACCATGTTTCAGTTTTTGAAATCTTTAAAATCTTTAGAATGTGTTGCTATTCAACACAACATGGACCCTTACTTTTCAAACCTAAATAAAAGTATGTGACTCTGGCTACATTTCTGCAAAACTGCAAATACATACATTTCTCCTCAGTTTCCTAATAAAATTACCACTAGTAGCAGTAAAAGGCCAACAACTTTTGTTCCTTTTCACACAAATTATGATTTCAGCCACAGAGTATCAATTAATAAAGACTTATTTTTGTTTAGTTAAAGACTTAGTTGTGGACTGAAATCACTTTTACCATATTTTCTAAAATGATACAGTTTGACGTTTACACGCAGAGCATTCAGGTACACTTCAGAAGAGCTCAAAGCCTCATGGAAGTAGGTTAAAACAGCATGCCTGCTTCATCAAATTAGTTTTTCTCTCACGTTTGCTTTTGCTAACACTATCGGCTTTTAAGGTAGGGTTAAGTGTAGGGGGAACATTAACCTTTTAGAACCACTCAACAGACGTTTCATTTCTGAACGGCCATGACATCACTTAGAGCAACTATTTTGGTCATTTTGCCCATTCGAATGAAGTAGGACCATTTGAAAGTGAGCTTTCTTCTTTGGTGTTGTTTCTCCTATTAAAGAGCATCATGGTCTCTCTAGTCCTCCCCTCCCCTTTTGGAGGAAATTTTGAAATCATTGATGCAAAATTGATGCCTTTTGCCCTGAATGCTCCTAATTAAGTACCTTTATTTAATTCTTTTCAACTTTCATAAACTGGTCATGCACAGTTTTTCCATGCCCTATGGGGATGCCTATCGTCCAATTAAAGTTGCTCACCACACATCCAGAGAGCACACATGGTAGAACACAGCACTTGAATCATGTCTCATGCTTGAGCTCTAGCAACGTGAACTGCAAATCTAATCAGTTTACCTTTGCTCTCATAGATTATATGAACGTGAACTCGTGTTATGGCATTATAAGAGAAAATTCAGGAGGAGCATATTAATTTAATCCAGTCAATCCCAAAGCAAACTATATATTTGCAACTCCCTCGTTTCTTTAACATTTCTTACACAATCCTTCACCTCAACCCCATCTTTATTTTCATAATTAAATATCAAGGTAAACATAGATCTCTTTATCAAGCCCCTTCAGTTCGACAGCATGAAAAAAAAACAAAAAAAACTAAAACAGTTTATCATTTGCATAGATTGTTGTAATAATGTTCAGTTGTAAGTCATTTATAAGTGATTAGTTAATGATGAACTAATCATTTACAAAACATTCATAAATGAGTAGCAAGTGACATACTAACATTTTATGTATGTTTTGTAAATTGTGTTACAAGTCATTTACAATTGATTAGTTAATGATTTACTAATCATTTAAAAACATGACTAATCATTCATAAATGATTAATTAGTGATATGTTCATTATATGTTTTGTAGATTCAGTTATAAGTCATTTACAATTGATTAGTTAATGATTTACTAATCATTTACTAAACATGACTATGCGTTTCATAAATGTTTAGTAAATGATGTTACATTTTTTTTGCATGTTTTGCTCACATCAGGTGCACAGTGTTAAAGACTCCATGCGTTTCAGAGAAGACAGCTGTCTATACCCTCACCAGTCAGCACTTACACTGCAGTACACACTACAGTGTTCAACACCTGTTATAGATGTGTAAACGCATGAATAAATCATTTACAAGTGATGAATAGTTTACACTTTAGATTAGGGTATGCAGAAAGTGTTGTAAATGATTTACAACACTTTCTGCATCCCCTAATCTAAAGTGTAAACTATTCATCACTTGTAAATGTGTTACATATACCTACAAATGATCTGTATGTGTATTCAAGGCATTTACAACACTTTTTGCACCCTCTAAGTGCTGCGTAACACAAGAATTAACCTCACTGGATCTTGCTGAAGCTCAAACATGCTGCGTAACACAAGAATGAACCTCATTGGTTCTTGCAGAAGCTCAAACATGCTGTGTAACATGAGGATGGACCTCAGTGGATCTTGAAGAAGCTCAAACGTGCTGCGTAACACAAGAATGAACCTCATTGGATCTTGCTGAAGCTCAAACATGCTGCGTAACACAAGAATGAACCTCATTGGTTCTTGCAGAAGCTCAAACATGCTGTGTAACATGAGGATGGACCTCAGTGGATCTTGAAGAAGCTCAAACGTGCTGCGTAACACAAGAATGAACCTCATTGGATCTTGCTGAAGCTCAAACGTGCTTCGTAACACAAGAATGAACCTCAATGGATCTTGCTGAAGCTCAAACGTGCTGTGTAACATGAGGATGGACCTCAGTGGATCTTGAAGAAGCTCAAACGTGCTTCGTAACACAAGAATGAACCTCAATGGATCTTGCTGAAGCTCAAACGTGCTGTGTAACATGAGGATGGACCTCATTGGATCTTGAGGAAGCTTAAACGTGCTGCGTAACATGAGGATGGACCTCATTGGATCTTGAGGAAGCTCAAACGTGCTGCGTAACACCAGAATGAACCTCATTGGATCTTGCTGAAGCTCAAACGTGCTGCGTAACACAAGAATGAACCTCATTGGATCTTGAGGAAGCTCAAACGTGCTGCGTAACACCAGAATGAACCTCATTGGATCTTGCTGAAGCTCAAACGTGCTGCGTAACACAAGAATTAACCTCATTGTTTCTTGCAGAAGCTCAAACGTGCTGCGTAACACCAGAATGAACCTCACTGGATCTTGCTGAAGCTCAAACGTGCTGCATAACATGAGAATTAACCTCACTGGATCTTGAGGAAGCTCAAACGTGCTGCGTAACACAAGAATGAACCTCATTGGATCTTGATGAAGCTCAAACGTGCTGTGTAACACCAGAATGAACCTCATTGGATCTTGCTGAAGCTCAAACGTGCTGCGTAACACACGAATGAACCTCATTGGATCTTGAGGAAGCTCAAACGTGCTGCGTAACACCAGAATGAACCTCACTGGATCTTGCTGAAGCTCAAACGTGCTGCATAACATGAGAATTAACCTCACTGGATCTTGAGAAAGCTCAAACGTGCTGCGTAACATGAGGATGGACCTCATTGGATCTTGAGGAAGCTCAAACGTGATGCGTAACATGAGGATGGACCTCATTGGATCTTGAGGAAGCTCAAACGTGATGCGTAACACAAGAATGAACCTCATTGGATCTTGCAGAAGCTTAAACGTGCTGTGTAACATGAGGATGGACCTCATTGGATCTTGAGGAAGCTCAAACGTGCTGCGTAACAAGAGAATGAACCTCATTGGATCTTGAGGAAGCTCAAACGTGCTGTGTAACATGAGGATGAACCTCATTGGATCTTGAGGAAGCTCAAATGTGCTGTGTAGCATGAGGATGAACCTCATTGGATCTTGAGGAAGCTCAAACGTGCTGCGTAACACGAGAATGAACCTCATTGGTTCTTGATGAAGCTCAAACGTGCTGTGTAACATGAGGATGAACCTCATTGGATCTTGAGGAAGCTCAAACGTGCTGCGTAACACGAGAATGAACCTCACTGGATCTTGAGGAAGCTCAAACGTGCTGTGTAACATGAGGATGGACCTCATTGGATCTTGAGGAAGCTCAAACGTGCTGCGTAACATGAGGATGAACCTCACTGGTTCTTGAGGAAGCTCAAATGTGCTGTGTAACATGAGGATGGACCTCACTGGTTCTCGCATGTCAAGCAAACATGCTTGAGCTTCGGTTTACAATAACTGATGAATGTTGATGAATGTTTATATGTAAATAAATGCATAAATAGAATCTATTCATCATATAAAGCGATCGAGTCTCTTCAGAAAATTTGGACTAAACTTTGGACTTGGTTTTGTTTCTTGTCATTGTCATGTTTCTATAGGTGTGTTCGACATCGGCTGCGGCTGGATGCACCCGATCGGCGAGAGTAGCCGCGTGCAGGCGGGGAGGAGCTGCAAACGGAGACGTGAAGTCAGACACTTTCTGGTTCCCGTAGTGACCGCTCACGTGGTGTTTGCATACTTTACCACAGCTGAAGTGAAATGAATGCAATATTTGACAAATAATACACAGATGTTTCAGAGACATTTTCATTCAATACTTTATGTACTGCTTCATACAGCGTCTGTTTGAACAAGAATAAAGTTCAACATAAGCTACTATCAATGAAGTGGAGTCTACGTTTTTTAATCAGTTTTAATTTGATAAACATGACACAATATAACATCGCAACTACATGAAAAGAGTGTTTACTGTTATAAAAAACAGATTTGAGAGCTTTAAAGGAACTAAAGGTGTTCGTATAAACACGAAACACACGTGATTGTTGTCATGCAGTGAATCCGGCCAATCGTGGAACATCTGTGTCGTCATCAGCCCACGTGCAGCCCAGTGCAGCCGCTCTTGAGAAGCTGCGCTGGCTGAGTTCTCCGGCTACTCTCGAATCGCTCTCGCGGTACTTTGATGGCATACGTCACAGTCACATGGTGTCGGCGCTGGATCAAGTTGGACAAAATTTCGAACCGGCATACACTGCTTTAAGTCAGCCGCCGATCGGTCTGCGCAGAGCTGCATGAAGTCGAACAAGCCTTATGTCTTGCCATGTGATTCCCTGTTTGTCATGTAATCCTGCCATGTGTCTTATCATTGGTCAATCGTCTGATCATTGTTCACATGTGTTCCTTGTCTTGTAATTAGTCTAAGTATTTAAGCCCTCATGTTTGCCCTGTATCTTTGTCGAGGATTGTAGGATTGTGTCTAATCTATATTCTTGCTTCTAGTTTCCATGCTTTGTCATGTTTTTGTTTTATGTTTAATCTTGTGTTTGATAATTAAAGTTGCATTTGGGTTCTCTACATCTTGCCTCCAGTGGAATCATTTGTAACAATATGGATTAGTTTTGCGATCTCTCCATGAACTTTTTTGTATCATCACATTAGTAGTTGTGTAGCTGTCAATGGAGGGACAAAGCTCTCAGATCTAATCAAAAAGATCTTCATTTGTGATTTGGAACAACATGTAATGAACAACATAATTTTCTTTTGTGCATGAACTACCCTTTAAACCTCTTAAAATAAAATCTTAATTGCATGGTACAGTATACTGCATTGGCTATAATGTTTGCTGCATGGGCTGAGTTACAATCACTGACCTAAAACAGTTGCAGTCTGCTTGCTCACCCCATTATAAATACACTCGTAATGCCTTCCTATCCAATATGCAAATGATGCACATTGTTCTTAAATGCAGTTCCCTTACGAGAACGTTCTCTCGTACTGTGTTGCAAACGCTGTGGGAAAACTCCTTTTCAGTCAGCGGCTTCGCAGAGCGCTTCACCGAAGCCCAAAAAGCTTCCAGTGCTATGAAGCAATTTTAAATTGGGTTCCCACAGTGTTTGCAACGCAGTACGAGAGAACGTTCTCGTAAGGGAACGTACTTGGTTACTTACGTAACCTCGGTTCCCTTAGAGATAAGGGAACGAGTACTGCGTTGCCTTGCCGTGCTATTTCGCTCATACCAGGTGTTTCGCTTCAGTCGATATAGACCTGTCATATGGCGAGTTTTCTCTGAATTTATACTCTCCTGACGCATCCAAATTGGCGCGCTCGAGTCTGGCAGGGCGCCAAGCGCTCCTATTGGATCGCGCGCTCCTGCTCACTCGCCATAGGTTTGTGCAGTTGCCGCAGCACAGCCAATCACCTCGCTTTGCGGGTTATGATGCTCTTGCTGTGCAGCTGCAATGCATTTTAAAATAAAGGCTTCAATATTCTCGAGAAAAGGAGTTTTCCCACAGCGTTTGCAACGCAGTACTCATTCCCTTATCTCTAAGGGAACCGAGGTTACGTAAGTAACCAAGTACGTTGTTTTATAGGGTGCTCAAAAAGAGGTACCAACAGTAAAGATTAATCTAATCCAGATTTCATCCCTACCTGAAAAGTAACCATTTTAGTGAAACTTTAATGAGCATCTGCATGCTTTCTAAAAAACGAATGAGGTGTTTTAGAAAGCTGAATCCTGTAACAACATACACGCAACATTTATTTAAAAGACATAAAATGACAGTGCCTTTTTAAGCACATCAGTTTGATCAATATGAATGTCAGCACACAAACCAAATCACCATAAGGTCTCTAAAATCAGTCTGTTGTTGAACATATCGCATTCTGAGGGAAGCCAGATATGCCAGGCATTTCATGGAGAGAAGGTTCTGGAACATCAACCCATTGATTCTGATAGACAAAAACAGCTGTCAGATATAATACCCACTGCCTTTCATCTCAAACGCACATCGCCTCTGGGATACAGAAGGTATCTTGAAGAAAACACCCTGACAACAATAAAGGAGTAGCATGCAGCATCCAGGCAATAAGCTCATGCAAAATATGAGGGTAAGAAAAGCTAAAGGAATATGCTGTCAGACTCTGCATTTCAATCACAGTTCCGTCATGATGGATGTTTGGAATGTATATATTATTTCTGCCACCCGAATATTATCATTAATGTTGTTCTCTGTGACTTGAATAGCTGATCTTAAAGGCCACTTAAGTCCACAAGAAGCTCCTCACTGGAGACAAAAGCACTAAAAGCCGAAACATATAATATTAAACACACAATAGTAAAACCAGCTATCCATGCAAGGCTGCCTCATACCAGCCTGATCTCGATAAATACAATGCGTGCTATAGAGACACATTTCATGAGATCGGGTTGCTCATACTGAGTTAAGAAACTTCTGAATACAATTTATTACAACACATGTTGGGTTGCGATGGGACCCCAAATAAACACAATGTGAAAGTGGCATGTAAATCTTATGAGATATTTCACAGAAAGAGCATTATGCTCTTACCACACCTTTTGATGTCACAAGTTAACGATTTGGAGAGCTATGGTTGAGGGCAAGATTATGGATTTGGACTGACATGACATGACAGAGAATCAATAAATGATTTGAATAAATAAATGATGATTTAAAAAATAATTAGGTGTGAATTATTCCTGTTTATTCGTGTGACTAGTCAGAAGAATTGTGTTAACTGAAAAATGTTTTTCCATGAATTATGGATAGCATAAGTATTTCGAT
This sequence comes from Scardinius erythrophthalmus, assembly GCF_964197995.2. Lineage (NCBI taxonomy): Eukaryota > Metazoa > Chordata > Actinopteri > Cypriniformes > Leuciscidae > Scardinius > Scardinius erythrophthalmus. The sequence continues at coordinate 37,687,231 of NC_138236.1, forward strand.
AATATGCTTATCAGATTCCTATTTTAATGTCAATACAATCATATGTAATGGGTAAACTCATCAAATGACTGTCCAATTGATAGTTCATAGAATCATTTCCTCCCTGATGACCAGCTACATCTCCATTGTGCTCATCTGTATCATCAGACTCAGCATCCTTCCTGAAACATACAGTCTTATGTAAGATAAACGTGAAATGCAATTAAATGAATTGACAATAATTACGTTAAAATGACATAGATTGAAAAAAAAGCATATTTGTTCTGGTAAAGAAAAGCTATAATGTGGCATTGACTCATACACATCCTTTCATGACTCTGACCTAAGATCATGTTTATTATGCTTTGCAAAATTGCTTTGTGCATAAATTAATCTCTTGAATAACTTTTTTGAATGTTTAGTGGAGCATACTTTCCAATGCAAAAGGTCTGCGAGAGACTACATTCAATTTGGATGATGTTATTCGACTTTGAAAAATCAATATGATAACCACAATACTAAGTAGAAAGCAAGGTCTCACCATTTGAATGCTTCTTTAGTAGAGGTTGTTTATTATTATTCTCCTTTTGTGTGGCTGCTGGCGCAGCCTTGATCAGGTACTTTGTCAGTTACCTTGGTTACCCCCCCCCCCCCCCCCCTCTATCTTAGGTCAGCGTTTCCTTCAGCTGATATCCACACACAATATCATTTTCTGACTGGAACATTAATCAGAGTAATGTGCCCCATTCAAATAACTCTACGATGATTTTCGGAGTAGGATTTTAGTTGCAGCAGTGTTTCTTTGAAGATACTTGATGAAGCAATTCAATTTACATTTAGTAAATTAAAGTGCATAGCATTATTTATGATTAAAACAGTGAAATTATTTGTTATAACTGTTTTTCTCATAGCCTCACTTTTTTGCATATAAAATATGGTGTTTGCCCTGACTAAGATCCATTGTTGTCGACTGCCAGAGAGCATGCAGTTTGACTCATGCAGTTTTCTCCAAAACAGAGTAAATGATGATGATTCAAAATGAGAGCAAAATCAAAAGAAGAAAAAGAAAGTGAATGTAAATTTCAAAAGCAATCAGACCCATAAGCCATGGCAATGCATCGTGCCTAAACAACGGACCTTAGTTGCTCTAAATTCACTGTAAACCACGGCTTCACAGGGCTTGTTGCTTTTTTAAAAATTATAAAAAAAAAAAAAATAATTAAATATTAAAAAAGTACATGTATGAAAGGCAAAATATATGCATTAATATGTTACTTAAAGTTACTTAAATGCCATCCTTCCGCTAAAAAAAATAGTCCCTGACAGTGACAGTAAACGGCAACAGAATATTATTAGGTGTAATGCCTTAAAACCTGGAAAGACTGGAACATTGTAAATCCTGCAAAGTTTTATGTTTTATATTTTCATTTTTTTTTTTTTTTTATGTAAGTACATTTATAACACTATACTTTGTATTATATTAAATTTGTGAGGGTGTTTAATACAGCGGCTGTGGTAGTCATGTTAAAATTTACATCTTTCTGACTGCCGTTATCAATCTCTCACTATTTTTTCCATATTTGTGAAAGTTGTTGAAACACTTCTGTGGAGTTTTTCTTGAGAAAATGGGAACACATAAAAATATATTTAATGTAGTCTCTCATTCACCGCTATAGAAGTTTACCCAACTATGATGATTTCTGCTTCTGAGAAACCCGGAAATATGAAAAGGGTCCATATATATGTCCTGCTTATCTGCTTACCTCACAGCAGAGTACTTTAATAGTTTAAACTAGGCCAGTTCGTGGCATATATTTATTCATCTATAAGAAGTATCATTAAACAGTGTAACTTGAATTTACAGTACCATACCTGAAACAGAAAACTTTTAAATACTATTTTCCCTGTACTTTGAAAACTTTGAGCTTCCTCGCATAAGTTTCTTTATTCGGGAAAATGGCGTGGTCTCAAATTTACAGGTGAATAATGGCAGCAGTGGTCAGTTATACTTTACATAAAAAAAAACAAAAAAAAAACTGTTATTATATTTGCTGATATACATAATATGGAACCACAGCAACACATAGACGTAGTGGTGCAGGAATACTGATGCAATGAGGTAAAACTTGAATGCATGTAGAATAGTTTACTACAGCTTTGAACATGGCTCAACCAGTCAGAATCAAGGACCGGAACTATCCGTTTTATGACTAAAAATAAATGAATGAAAAAAGCAACTACTGGGCAAACTAACTCCATTTAACATATCATCTGTAATGCACTCTTTAAGGTCACTTTTACACAAATTTAAACTTTCACACAATTTTGGGTTATTTTTGTCCTGTTTTCCTTTTCTGATTGTTCTAACTTGTGCCTTGTTCTCCCCATTAGTCTTGGGCTGGGTCCAAAATTGAGCCCCTATACCCCCTTTTGAGCCCCCTTTTGTCATGCTTTAAGGAAGTGCACTTGATGTGTGGACTAACACAGTTCACTCTTACGGTGCGTGTCCACTACAGCGGCAAAAGTCCGCTCAGTGCCGCTGGCAACGCTGTAACGTCTCCGCTATGGGGTGTGTCTGTTGCGAGTGTGTTTAATCTAAGTTTTCTTCAACACACGGAGAGTATAATCATCAGCGATGCACGCGATTACATTTAGAAATAGACAAGCTTTGTTTCCAAATGCACCAAGCTAAGATATCCTTTCAATTTTATAAACTTTTATAAACCAAGCCAATATAATCACAATGAACACATCCAAAATAAAATCTTTAACGTATATAACAACAGCAAAGCGTCTAATTTGTAAACAAAATGATTTACGCACTAAATCCAGCATAAACTCTGGCACAATTTGCATATTTTTAAACTCTCAAAACAGACGTCACATCCCGAACCTCACAGCAATTGGCTGCCGACCGCGTTTTTCGCTTGATATTTGCATAAAGTCGAGAACTGCCTAACCTTTTGACGCTCTCGGTCGCTCTCAACGCTTTCTCCGGTCCGCTGTCAATCCCAAAATGCAATGCGCGAGCATGAAGCTCGACTTCCATAGGAATGAATTGAAAACGATCGCTCCGCTCCGCTCGCACCGCGCCAGTGGACACGCACCGTTAAAGGGGTGGTATAATGCCCTTTTCACAAGATGGAAAATAAATCTGTGATGTCACTAACCCGAGAGGAATGTTGTGTAATCCCTACCAGCCGTTTGTTGTAGTCCTTAAAAAGCAAATATCTCCCTTTGTTTTGAACTTTGAGCGTTGTAACTTTGCAGATGTTGTTTATGCTCAAACAGCAACATTACACACTAACTAAAGTTAGAAAAGGGAAATCATATTCAACCACCCCTTTAAGCACATTAAGTCTAAAGTGTACTTCTTTTTCACAAGAGTATGCAAGTATGTGTTTCTGGTGTTCTTGGTCTGGTTTTGTCCTTGAATGGATTAATGTCTGGAGTCCGGTACACATTGTACGATTTTGGGCTGTCCTAGACGAAAGATGACCAATCGTGGTGATTTCTGTAGTCGTGGCTCCTAAAAGAAGGTCCTACGTCGTACAGTGAGAGAGGTTCAATGACGGCCGTTGTCACGGTCTTGTGACCAAAGATAGCCTGCGATCATTTTCTGACAGTGACGGTGTCTGCTACTACTGTACGTGCGTCTGCTGACTAGCCAATAAAAATACAACATGAAATGGCATATTGATCAACGCGACATGATGCTAAAACTCAAAACTGCTTACCTGCTTTTTTTGCAATTCATTTTGCTCTATTTGTTTACCACTAGCGCATGCTGATGACATTTAATTCTTCAATACTAACTTGTGTCGTAGCCTACTATTTAATAGGTGTCATCGCCGTACAGTCTACATACATGTTGTACCCAAGTTTATTAGATCCATGTCGTACAGTGTGATTTGTAATGATCTTATAGGATTGCAGAAATCACAGGCATTAGCGCTGCTAAGCTCCGTTCTTGTTTTTGGTTTGATGGCAATGACACTGACAGTGACATTGAATTCTTCTTCATCAAAGTACATTTCTTGAAAACTATAGTTCACTAACAGCCAAAGAGCACTCATTTAGGAAAGTCCTTTAAACGCCTCAATAAACATGCCTTAAAAAAACCTGATCATCATCAATAAATCTGATTTGACAATACTTTCGACCTGCATGTTTTCAGGAATCCTTTGTTTTATGCCCAGTTGCTTTTGACTTGTAATACTAGGTCAGGATCTCATCTTCAAGCCGGCTGCTTATTCGGGACACAATGCTGATGGGCTCACAGCAGCACACTAGCGCTGGAGTGCAGTTCAGAGTGGAATGAGTGTGGATATCATCAGCAATCCTATCACATCATTGTGCTCCAACTGCAATTTTTCCCCGGTCAATGACACAGAGAGAAAGCGCGCAGGAGACGGGGAGACAGAGAATTACAGTAGTCACCTCAGTGGTGGAGGGTGCTAATGGAAGTTTTTGGAGCCTTTGGACCACACTGAAAATGAAGAATGAAGGGATGCTGTGAAAGTGGTAATACAATAAGGCTGAGGTAATTGCTCTCAGTTCAAAACTGAATGACAAATGTCTCGGGCACAAAATGAGATTCATTCTTTCATGCTCCTGTGCTTTATAAAACAGTTCTCTCACTTCTATTATGGCAGAATAAAATGGCTGCATGAGTGATTCAATTCAAATCAAACTCTTGGCCTAGTGAACCTTGGAGTAGTCATTTTGAGAGTGAGCAACTTGAGAATGATCAGGTTTGCCTCATTGGCATACCACCATCTTTTCTGGGAGTTCTACCTCAAGACTTAGTGTTTCAACTAAGTTGAGTTTCAACTAAGTGCCAAGGAGTGAATGAGGAGTTTACTGGGAACTTTCTCTTCTCTTTTGAGATGATGCAAGGCTCTGATGTGGTGATTGGCTTTCATTACCACTGTCTTTCATTCTTTGCAACTGCATTGATTTGGGGTTTGCAGAGTTCAAGCAAACGTCTTGATGTACAAGAAAGTTTGATGTATATAATGTACATTTTTTAGAAATGTATTTAGGAAATCCTTTTAAAAAATGGCAAAATATCTGTCTCTATTTCTTGCAGTCTAATGTCATTGACAATTGAATTAATCTATGAAGAGCTGTTGTTTAAAATATTGCATTGTCTTCACATCACCCCTTTCCATATTTACAGGCCTTTTGATGTTAGCATGCAGCGCATATCAATAGGCAGGCCTGAAGCTTTGATCTAACTTTTACCGTTTGGTTGGAGTGTCTTTCACAAGAGTGTACCTCTAAAGTAAGTATTCCCTCCAGTCATCTTAAGGTGAAGGCTCTTCACTGCATTACAATGTGCATTGATCTCCGTGTGTTTCTCACATCACATCTTCTTCGACATCCTTTTAGCTCCCAATCTCAATTTTTCGAAGGACTTCCGCATTAGTGACCATTGCTCCAATCAGCGATTAACTGGAAAATAATGTCTAAAGTCTAAACATGCCATTATAAAATGATCCAGTTTCTAACCAGAGGCAAGCCAGGATTGTTGACGTATAGTTATGACTGGAAATGTCAAGACTTAGTATAGAAGGCTCTGTTTGCTTTCACAGCGTTCAGTTTGTTTTCAGATCCAATATTTTCAGGAAAGTTGCCATAGCAACAGGTATATTGTGGCTTTCATACCAACCAAAATTAGAGAAAACAGCTGTTTGTCTAAAGGATGAGCCCTATATCAGGGCAACATTTGATTTCCAGCACCCTAAAAGCTATGATCAAATGGCAGCACACACTCCGACAGTTCATTGTTCTTTTAACACACACCTTTCAATGATGAAGGACAATGGTCAAGCCATTGTCCATACTTAAACCCAGTTGCGGGTTTGTTTAATAATCAAACCATGAGCTATTAGTACACAACTCAACACTGGATTTCCAGGCATGTTCTTGCATTGAGTCTGTGCTGCTATTTAATTGTTGATCAATTTATTCATATGTAAGAAGCTCATCTTTATTCATTTTGTTGCAACACACTATTCAGTTGAACTCTTTTTTAGCTTTTTGCTTTGTAAATTTGTTAATGGCCATAATACATTAAAAGCCATGGCTAAATTCCAGACAGAATGCAGCTCATTTGAAAAAGAAAATGCTGTTTTCTCTGTAAAAAATTCAATTCAATGAACTCAGTAACCCATTTGGATAATAAAGGCACACAACAGCATAAAATGTGTCAATCACTAAAATCACTGCTGACAAAACAGGATGACAAAGCCAGAATAAACTCAGGCAAAGCAAATGACTATATATATATATATATATATATATATATATATATATATATATATATATAAAGGTCCCCTGTGTAAAAAGTAGGGAATCACTGTTCTAAATTACTACTTTTAAAAATGCACCTTTAACAAACCAAATTTGATTTTAATATATCAAAAACATGCTTAGTTTAGTGTTTTATTGGCATAATGTTGGATCTGTGAGAATACAAATTTAAAGGAGAACTCCGGTCAATTTTAACATTGAGCTCATTTTTTTGTACATTTGGAGTGCTGTCAATACAGAGAACAACGACAAAAATCGGTGTTGCCTACACCGAGTTATTCTATTTTTAAAATTTGCACCCTGTTGACTTCAATGGGGCAATGTTTAAACCTGCTTTTAGCCTCTTAACATCCTTGATGTGTTATTACAAGTGCACAGCCATTGTGAGTGATTCCTTCAGAGTGAACACGAGTGAATCTGACTGCAGTAGATGTGAAAGATATGTATAAAAATGATGTTATTTAAGCCAGCGCAAATACCTGTGTTTACATCCTGTTTTCGGTTGAAGTCCAAAGTAGCCGATTGTCGAGTTCACGCGCGTGATCATAGGTAACTAAACCTATGCGTGTGAACTCGACAATCGACTACTTTGGACTTCAACCGAAAACAGGATGTAAACACAGGTATTTGCGCTGGCTTAAATCTGAATCTATCTATCTAAAGAATCTATTTAAGATCTGCTGATCCCATATCTTGACATAAAAATCACATGCAAAACTAAGGTAAACTACATTGTATTGAGCAACATAATGATTATGTGTAGGCCTATTTAACAACTTAAACTATGTGTGAATGTATACATGATTCTAGTTGTTGTGATAAAGTGCTGCTTAAACCATTTGCTGGTACTATTATCTGTCAGGAGTGTGTTCTGTTTTCTGTATTTTTTAGGCAGGAGCAGCATCAGTCCCTGTGCTGAAGATCTGTTTTGCGCAAGCTCACAAAGTTTTACACTTTCGTGATCATGCCATTGTAGCCAATAAACTGCAGATGTAAATAAAAGATTCATGCACCGCTCTGTTTGTTGTTAGGATGAATAAGGGCAAGATTTACTAAATGACAAATTAGCGTGAGAGCGCAATCCCATAAATGTGCAGATGGGAGTGAAAAGTTTTGGGAATGATCTACTGACAACATGCAAATGAAAGAACACAGACGCAGCCGGATCATTTACATAATGACCAACACAATCTACCAAAAGCAGTGTAAATTAACGTCTGGTTTAAGATAAATAACGGCGTAAATACCAGTAAATTAACTAGCACAAACCTTAAATCATTGCATGATTTATTTAAATACTCTCCTCCCATAAATTTTGCGTTTGAAAGGGAAACTCCTACAAATGCATATGCAATAATGTCAGCTGCAAAAATAACCCGTCCTCGCCTTTTCAGCGCATTTTTTGCACTCTTGTCTTTAGTAAATCCTGAACGTAGTTTTTTAGCGCCAAAAGAGTATTTGCACTGGCGCAAGCTGTTAGTAAATCTGGCCCTAAAAGTTCAGAGGTCTAACACATCGCTCATCAATAGCTGCATCCCAATTCAGAGGCTGCATCCTTCGCAGGCTGCATTCGAAGGCCGATTGCACAGCAGCACGACAAAGCTGTCCCAATTCAAAGGCTCCTTCAAATGCGGCCTTCGTGTCCCATGCAATGAAGGATACAACAGATGGATCCTTTGTGGCCTTGCCTACCCCAGAATTCATCGTGTAGCTCTGACGACAGGATTTTTTTCTTTAAAGATAAATGAACGAATTACCCTATTAAATGTAAGTATTGGGTTTCAACTTACTCAAATATATAATGATACAAATGTAAAAAAATAAATAAAAAAATCTTAATGTTGAAATCTTGCTAAGAAACGTTACTGCCGCTCGTCAACAAGAACAATCCTCTGTAGGCTAGACTGTCCCATTTAACAACGCTCGTTCTGGCCTTCGTGGCCTTCATAAGATGCAGCCTCTGAATGGGGACGCAGCCAATGTTCAGTTCACACCTACATGAAATCAGATATATTAAATTATGCTTATTTGGCATGCTGTCCAGAGTAGGGCTGCAAGCTCATAAATTTGGCCAGAACCCAGAGTACTCCACCTCCTTGACTGGGAAAGTAAACCAGCCAAGAGTGAGGCGATGGGGTGGTGGAGGGATGCTGTGAAACTGTAATGGGACAGAGGTTAGGGAAGGCTATATTTATACCAGCTTCCCCTTGTGCTGATAGGTTGATTACCTGCTCCTCCCGAACTTTGTTACATAAAACTTTATTTTTTTGTTTTAACAGTGAAAGAATGCGTGGTAAAATGTAAGTTGATAAACATTTAACAACTTTTTTTTTTTACGATACAAATGGTTAACTACCGACAATATCCAGTGATGCAAACTTAAACTTTTTTTTTTTTTCCATTTTTAATTTGAAAATATGCTATCATTTCCATGAACGTGACAATGCAAGAAACATACGTTTACACGACAACGATGTACTAAAAAGGGTTTTCCTTTGCTTTTATTCCTTTACCCTTAGATTAAAAGTGAATGTGTGCATACATACTAAAATATTATTAGCAAATAGTTAAATTGGCCCTCTGAGGGGCCAAATTCATAGACTTAGGTCTCTCAACTAAGGTTGTTGAGACCACGTTCACCCCAGAGCTCCCTGCATAAGGAAATTGGTGGAAATCATCAGCTGGATCCAGTTAACTGCCCCGTTGGTACAGTGCTGGAGTTTCCGCAGGAAAGAAAGGAGGGTTATCCCCTCCACTCTGAAGGTTTAGGTGGCGACCTAGTTGCTTACCACACACCTTTGGGTGGTGTCTTTGGGGAGAAACCCATTGGTGTTTCCTCCGTGGTGCGTCAGATCAGGAGGAGTATGGCGGCTTTGTAAGCCTTAAATGGGGGTATCACTACAATAGGTCTTTTCTGCAGTACTTTTGGCTGTTCATTTAAACGACAATGGTGTTTTGGGGGCCTAAAAAAGCAAACTTTTTAGTACATTGTTGTCGTGAACATGTACCATTAGTTTAAGCAGCAGTCAGATTTTCTAACACCCTCTTAATGATTATATATCACTGAATTGGTGTTCAGTATGTCTGTCTAAACACAACACACCCCCTGTTATTAATAACTTTATATCCAAGCTTAAATGACCTTACACCGAACCCATATTCACAAATCTTGCATAAACTTAACTGTATTGTCACTATGACATAAAATAGACAATAGTGGGAAAACAGTTTGTGTATGGGCCATTCTACAGAATTGGTGCAAACTGCTGTCCGAGAACCAAAAAACACATTTAAAAAGCATTTAAGTATTAAATTTTTAGATGTTTACTAAGATCCTTCTATTTTCTATTGAATCCCACAATATTATTTAAAATATAAGTAAGCTTAATATATATAAAATCATCATTTACTGAGTACTTTCAATTGGGAGGTGGCTGTCCTGAACCCTGACCCCTAAATTTCAACTTGTGAAAATGATATTGAAATGTTTTTATTTTTTATTTTTTCCAATGTTGTTTTTAAAAATATCTTTGATTTATTTTAAAAAGTAAAGTAAAGTAAAAAAAAACACATTTATTTTATATTTTATTTTTAAATCATGAAACTTTATGTAAAAAAATGTGTTCCGCAATTTCATGTCACTACCAAAACAGTGTGTGTTTTAGTCCATTGGCTGAGACTGATTTTAACCACACCTCTACATTTTTGACCAGAAAATATTCCTGTGTCCCTCTCTCTCATAGTCTCTCTTTCATTATAGATAGGTACCATCATTTTGAGGGAAATGTGTTCAAAAGTCTGAAAATCTGTGTGTAACTTTAAGGGACGTCACTACCAAACACCTTTTTTTCTGCAATTAAGCAAACTTTTTTTGGGTGCTATTCCATACAATTTAGTTTTTATTTTATAATCATTTATTTGGGGGAAATAAACAAAACTTTTGTACAGTTATGCAAATCATTAGTATCTTAGTATGTTTTAGTAGTGTATTAGTATGCGAGTTAAAATTCTGTAATGTGATGTGGTCGCCACCAAAACATTACTGTCACTACAGAAAATGTGCCGTCACAACTAAAACATGGATGTTTTGTCTAAAATAAAGTTACTTGTTATTATAGTGTTTGGTTCCATGTATATTCAAACTAATGAATCCTTAACTTTGAAGTCAGTATGATTAATGATGTAAACAAAATATTAATAGGTTGATATAAGCCTTGTTATTAAATTATTTATTATTGTGTTTCGGTAGTGACAAATTTGGGGAGAGGAAAAATATTCCAAAACTTTCTGAAAATACAATATGATAATTAACTGCACAATTACTAGAAATGTGTACCTTGGATATTATACAATTTGCATACATATAACATTTGTGAAAAAAAAAAAATCAAGACGTTTCCAACTCTGACTCTGAACCAATTCTTTAGAATGACCCATATGTCCAAATTAACAATACATCATTGGATGTCAGCAAGAGTTTATGTTTCTGGAAATTAGTCTTACTCAGCAGTGCCTTATTCACATTACTGTATACAGAATGATATATTAAACAGGATTAAAGCATTTGAGAAATCTAGTGCATTATACAGTACAAAGCCCATACCCCCAGACCCAATGAAGATTAATATAAGTTCAGTAATGACACTGTACCACACAGGAGGACACTTTCAATATGAGCTGAGCTTTTATTGACTAGGGGATATTTCATTATAAGTATGGGAAATACATTTTTTCATTCAGGAATTTTAATTGATTAATTTAAACTTGATCCTACTTCACTAGAAATAAATAGCAAACGAAGAGTGAGAAGTTCTTAAATGGGTGAGTGTTGGAAATAATTGTGCATATTAAAATGGGCAAATTATTCTTCATCATTCAGCTCATGAAGAACATGAAGAATATAGGTTATTTCTTCTTGTGTTTTTTAAAAAATCCCTTAACATAAATCCCCTCCACATATTCTCTTGACTAATTAATTTTATTAATGAGTTGAGAGAAGCAAGTTATTGGAGTGGCCATGTAAGAGGATTTTAATCGTGCACGTTCACTAAATAAATTTCTCAATAATTTATAACTCTATTCAAATTACAGAAATATTTGATATCCTCATTATCAAATTGAAATGGTAAATTTAATTATTTTATTGTATTTTTTTACCTTTTGGCAAACTGAGCTTCAGCCAAGGTTTGGCATTTTGACACTACAGTTGCTTAAATGTGCTTCCAATGTGAAGGCAGTTGCTATGGGTAGGCAGCAACATTACGCTACCTTCAAAGATACCTTGAATGGGCCATATTCAAAGACAGCGTTGCATGAATCCTTCACGGATGAGAAAATCCCAAATACAGTGACAAGCTCAGTGGGGAAAAATAATCCACAAAGTTTATAATAAATTAAAATCATATCAACAAATAATAAATTAAAAGACATTCATGACACATGCACAGTGCATGACCTTCTGTAACTGCCATGTCTAGAAAACACACACTCCCACTTCTGTAATAAACACAGATATGTTAGTCCCCCTTCCGAATCAGTACATAAAATCACAGACATCAAGTGATAAGAATTGTAACTCAAACGTTGTTTAGGAAACTAGTCCTGGCCGAATAGGGCTCAAGATCCACAGTAAAAATCTCCCTTCTCTCTCGCTGTTTTTAACTGTCAAAGCTATTATTCCTGTTACATCTTGCTACCAAGATCAAGACCCTGACACAGGCCTTAGTTTGTTGATTGCCTTAGGGCTTCTGGCATCTGATTTGAATAGATTTTTATGAAGTGAATAAAGGATGCGTCAGCATTAATGTCTGTTGCTTTTTAAGTAGATCTATGCTTATCCTCGGGGAAGAGCTATCATCACTGGTAAGAGCATGTTTTTTTTTTTTTTTGTCATTAAAGGACGATTTAAGTGATATGTTTTCCTTTCAGCTGCTATCAATGAACAGGCAAAATGGCTGCTGGCCCAAAAATATTGCATATACTTTCATTCCTGTGCATCAGGGATGTGTCAGGGATGCAAATAAGCTTTCTTTATCTTTGTGTGCCTATACCCAGAAGCTAACCAAACCTACAAAAACCTCCATTTGGGAAGACCTACAGATGACGGATGTCTTAGGTTAGTCTAGTCATTTTAAATAGTTTCAAATAAAAACAATAAATGTCTGTGCTACGTCCTCATTTTGAATTTGTTTCAGTTTTTTCCTGAATTTAACAATGGTCACAAGCAGCTTCATTTCAAAGTGGTAAACTCGTGGTTTCTCTAAGAAGAATAAATAAATCTAGATGAACAATGTTTGACTTGAAACTGTCTTGGTTGTAGGTTCTCTGTCAAAAATAGACCGCAGTCAAACAAATCTGATCAACATTGTATATTCAATTCAGCCTGTATAGGAGGACAGGTTGAATTGTGAAGACCAACAACATATGTTCAATTAATTGTCAATTGTCTACAGTCAATTAACTGTATTAGCTTTATATTATTTGGAGATTAATATGACCACCAAACAAGGAATGAGGCCAAGAAAGGGTAGGAAAAAGCCATCAAAGCACATATCCCCAAAAGTAGGCCTCAAACCAAAACCTTCAGCAGCTTTACGCAGTGTCTGTACTGGACACGACAGCAACAACTTGAGGCTGTCTATGCTGGATGTGACAAAGCGACCGTTGCAAATCCATTTGTTCTTTGTGTCAGAAGTAGTGTGAGCACTTAAAGTACCTCAGAAATAGAATGGGTCATCAGTTTACTGTCGGGAATATGTTGCGACACGTGTAGACAGCATCACCGATTATAATGGGTTATATATACTTTTGTCGCATAGCAACGCTTGTGTCTGGTGTAGACAAGGTGTTAAAGTTAAGGGCGAAAAGCTGTTCCAGAGTCTGCGTTTCAGATGGGTAAACAGTTCATGATCCTTCTTTCTCTCTGAAGGCAACGTTTGGGCTTGATGTTATTTATGGAGGGTCGCTGGAAACCAGTGATATACTGGACTGTTGTTATTACCTGGAACTTGTGATCAGATGTAGGTGGTTAAGTAATAACACTTCATTATTAAACATTTTGTTGGTCTCATCCTGAACTTCATAGAGGTTCTAATCAAGTGCAGAGAGAGTGGAAGTAAATCTTTGATGAGTCTTTTACCAGAGATGAAAGTGTTGATTTGAAGTTGGACTAGGTTTTGAAACTGCTGGCTTCCTGTGCCACCTAGAATCCGTTCACCATGAAGCTGGGAGGGAAATATTGAGTCTGTCAGAAAAGAGCCAAAGCTGAAACACTATTCAAAACAGCATGTGAGATAAAAGCCACCAAGGAGAAGCTAAGCCAGCCAGAGCAAGCAGATTGTTATGGTGAATTTTTTTTTTTTTTTTTGTCTGTCTGTCTCTTCATTACTGTTACTCTAAATATTGCAACTAGAACTGTCCTTTCCCAGGATTTAAAGTGAGGAGTGTGTACATCAAGTTCAAGCAGCTGCAAAATGTGAGGGAAGTCTTTCAGTCTCTACCCAGTACAATTAAATTGATAGGTTATGGTAATGTCCTCCAGGCGTTTCTGTGAAAGTAACAGGGGTGAAAACTTATGAGGACTGAAAAAGCTGAGACTATTACAGATCCAGAGAATGCTTCTTTGGGGAGGTCTTGTGAATGAATAAACGTCACACACACACACACACACATTTCAATCAACTTTTATTAAGTTTTTGTTTACGTTTCACTGGCTTGACATTTCCTTCATGCAGAATCTCTCCAGATCATTCAAATTCAGAGGTCCATGCTTGTTCTTCAGCTTATCCCACAGGTTTTCTATGGAGTTTGGGTCAGAGGACTGGTATGTTCATGGGAAAACCTTCATTATATGGGCAGTGAACCATTTTTGTGTTGATTTAAAGGTGTGCTTTGGATCATTGTCCTGCTAGAAGATCCAACTATGGCCCAGTTTAAGCTTCCTGATGATCAGACAAGTGTTGGTTTACAGTAATATCTACTGGGTCATTCTATGTCAACTCAACCAGGTCTCCGGCTCAAATATTTCATTTTGTTAGCATTTTATTTTCTGAAGAAAGACAAACATAAATAGTGAAGAAAGCCAAAATATTAAATGCCATGGATAAATGTTTGCCGAGTAATCAACTATTTTGTAGAAGGGGGGCAAAATTACAATTTTCACCTAATATGTAAAGCCAAATTACTTGCTAAATTAAATTAAAGCCAAAATGACTTTAGAAAGACAGTAACATTGTTATTTTATTTTTATGCATAGATAGGTTGGTCTATTAGTAAAATATGTTGTCTTTTAGCATTGTATGCAAATGGAGACAGTTAAAAATTGGGAGAAGACCTTCTCGTGTTTTTTTTTTTTGTTTGTTTTTTTTGTTTGTTTGTTTTACTTTCCCAAGGTTGGCATGCATGCAATCCCAGAGATTTTGGGTATCTCAGTGTGGATCCATGAGTAAATTGTATACATTTTCAGTTTGTCAAAAAACAAATGTGGGTAACTTTGCTTGTACTTTTATTTCTTTTAAAGTGCAATGTCTAAATAACAAATAACGTTGAAACTAGACATGTCTTGTTTCCATCTATCAAAAGACAGACCAAAAGTATTCTTTTTCCAAAGTTTGTATGCCTGTAACTCAAGAAATATTAAAGATATCTCAGTATCCTTTTAGATTCTGCAGTGGTTGATTATGATTTCATTTTTCTAACTTTAGTTAGTGTGCAATGTTGCTGTTTGAGCATAAACAACATCTGCAAAGTTACGACGCTCAAAGTTCAAAACAAGGGGAGATGTTTGCTTTTACAGAAATCGCTTTTTAAGGACTACAACAAACGGCTGGTAGAGACTACACCACATTCCTCCCGGGTCAGTGACATCACAAACCCTAAAATTTGCATAAACCCCGCCCCCGGAACACGATTTATAGATTATCAAGACACAATATGCTAATCAATTACTAGAAGATAACTACACATAAGCTACATAATTCATCATTTAACCATTCAGAAATGTCCTGTTGCTCTACATGTTGTCACTTCTTCTTGAGTCTCTATCCGGTTTGAACATAAAAGGCTAAATGTTTTTGCAATTTTCAGTGCATGTGTGTGTGAGATAAAAGGAAACAAGTTATTGAAGCTCCGCCCACTGTGCCAGGAGCAGCAGCTCATTTGCATTTAAAGGAACAGACACAAAACGGTGTGTTTTTGCTCACCCTCAAAAAGTGACAATTGTAACATGCTATAAAAATATCTGTGGGGTATTTTGAGCTAAAACTTCACATAGACACTCTATGGGCATCAGATATTTATTTTGCATCTTGTGAAAAGGGCATTATACCACCCTCTAACAAACTTTTGGTAGGTTCATTTTTATGGCCCTATATGGTTCATTCTTAGAGATGTGGGGATTTCAATGGCTCCATGTACAAGTTGTTGAACTTGACACTGCTGTATCATTCAATAAAATATATTTTGAAAAACCGACAGCACGTTGAGAATAATTCACAAAAATGACACCCAGACACGTCAAAACATGCATTTGTAATGCTCAGACCTTTAGAAAGGCTATGCAAAGTTTTTGGAGGAGCAGTTTCTTTACATCCACTTATTCGACATCTTTATCCAAAACTTCCTTAAGATCTTGTGACTTCCTTAAGATCTTGAGATCTTGCGACAAACGACGATAACACACATTAAGGGTTGTGTCGAGGAGAACTGTGACGTCACAATTTTCCCTATTTCAAATCAGGGTGTTTAAGAAGGGTAGAAAAGAATCATTCATATTTTAAACTGGGGAGTTAGTTTTGAGTTTCTAGTGTTTTATAATGTTTTATTGTAGAGTAAGATCTTATATGAGTGAATATCAAGAACACTTTGATTCTCCATTTTATGACCCCTTTAATTTTGAAATGTTTTTAAGTTGGTCTATGTAAAAACCGCAACAGCACAAACTGTTGCAAACAGCAACTGCTATAAGTCAAATACAATGAACACAGGGTATTTCTAATGTGCAGGGTTTTGTTGTATGTGGGATCTGTGTGTGAGATAGAGTAGGTTAATCTTGCAGAGGTACTGCATTGCTTGAGGCTTTCTTGAAAAATCCAAGACGACAATATCAAATTATGCAAGACCTGAAAAAAAGGAAGGGAAAAACAGACAGAGAACATGATGTCCATCAATACTGTTGCTAAGCAGCAGTCAGTCAACCATGACTGGACTGACAAGTCTAGCTCTTCCTGCATATTATGATGGCACTATAACAGAGTGGTTGTGTGTCTCAGAATGAAATCTGGCCATAGATCATTTCTAAGAGTAAGCTGTAATGGCAAATGCTAAAAGTCACACTGAGAAAGGGTGAATCAATTCTTCTTGTGGTATCATGACTATAAGACAAAAATAGTATTAATTATGACTGAATTAACCTGATTTTGTTGGATTTATGATAGGCTCAGATCAGTATCGCAATAAGACTAATGGATACACAAAAGGAAAAAATGTGAAGACTGTTCTTTTCCATTTCAAGTGAATGAGGACTGATGCTTTTAAGGTAACAAAAGAATGCACATGCACCATCAAAATTCACTCTTGCTCTGTATTAGAAGTCATCTAAAGCCATATGAAGACACGTGTGCCAACATTTGAATAATTACTGCCTTTGTCCAAATCCTTTCAATGAATTGGTTGATCTGATTCACAAAACCATGAAACCAGCTGTTCTAAAATCAAACTGATTGAGTTCTTGAGCTTGTAAAAGAGGAAACAGCAGTCTTCAGAATTATAGTTTTAGGGAAAAAAAGTAATACGGGTTTTGAAAAAAGGGGAACATTTATTATTTAATAAATAAATGCATAAGGAAAAGTGAAAGATTTTAGATGCTGTAACTGGTTGCTATGTATTTTATGTTTTACGACTTCCGCAGTAAATCACACTAAATATATATTGCATGTGCATCACTGTATATTTCAGATTTTGCAAGCATATTCTTAGTTTATCAATATGATTTGGGTACATAGCATTGTATTGCTTGTTAATCCATATAAATCAAATTTCATTATTGAATTGTTGACATTGACAATTTTCTAACTATAGCCAAATATTTTAAACTATAATGCACGATACTGTCACATCTGTTCTAGGTTTTGTTTATGTTCATGCTTTCTTGTTTCTTATTTTTCCATAGTCAGGTTTCCTATTTTGTCATTTGTCATCTGGTCATGTGGTTCATTTTGTTTCATGTGTTTCAAAGCCCTGTTTCCTTAGTCTCTTGTCTAGCCTTGTTTGAGTCTGTTATAGTTCAGTTTTCAAATTCTAGTCAAGTTTATGTCTAGTTCTAGTATTCATGTTTATGTTAAGTTTTAGTTCTGTTTATTCTGTGTCCAGTTTTCCTGTTTGTTCAATAAACTACACGTGGGTTCTCAACTTCGGCTCGCCATCAGTGGATGCCGTTACAGAGACGACACTCTGCCCACTCAAGCTAGACATTTAATTTTTTTAATTCAAAACAATTATGAGTATCATTACTTCTTTAGTCCTCATTAGACATTATACTGACTGTAAGTAACTTTGCAACTAACTGTCTACTACCAGCCATTAGAGTATCTGCTTAATATCTGGAACTTTTTGATAGATTTTGATAGACTTCAACAGAAATTCTGCTGATGTTATAAATGAGGCTATGTTAAGAATGTCAGAATGTTCAGAATCGGATTTCTTGCATATCCAGATTTTATTTTATTTTTGAAAGTCTGGACAGCATGAAACGCAGGAAATCTGATCTGACATTTGGAGGTGGTTTGAAATGCGATTACAATCAGATTTGTTACAGATGCGTCTCAGTCTGGATGTTCTGGATGCTCAAACCGGTCTTTTGCATCACTCTTACGAGACACACAACAATAACATCAAAACCAGTGAAGCCAGAAGTATTCATATGGTATTTCCAAAGATATCGGCCATCACAATACTGTAAACCCTAACGCTCACAATCATTAATTGGTTTGAGTTGGGCAAATTTAAACAACTTAGTTCCATCAAATTAGCTTTTATGAGTTTTTAGAACTTTCTTTTTCTTTTGAGTTCACAGAACTGACACATTTTATGTAGTCTTAATTGTTTCATTGTTTTGCGTTTTATGAACTTGTTTCTTTTAATGTAGACAAACTTAAATTTAACTGAAACTGGGCTTTCTATTTCCCAGCATGCTTTGCCATGGCATTCGAAAGGGAGAGTACATGCTAAAATTAAGTGTTATTTAATTATTTGTGTGTGTGTGTTACGTGGGGGATTTAGAAGTTTTTACTGCTTTCTCTGCTAATTTAGAGTTTATGTTATGTTGTTTTTTTTTGGGGGGGGGGGGGGGGGGTTACCATCATGTTGACGACTGGAGCACAAGCTTGGTTTGAGAACAGATATACATGAAATGTTCTATAATGTCATACTCATTCAGCAATTGTTATGCTATGCTAATGCTATGTTATGGAAATTTTATATTTTACTCTTTCCCATTTACTTCTCAGATATTGTGTGGGTTTTTTCCTTTGATTTAGCTTGTGATTCTATCTCAGTGTGCATGTATGTCACCTGGCATGAACGAGTTCCTATTCAGGAAAGACAGAGGGTTGAAGAACTATTGTCTCGATCTGGTTTTACAGGGGGGGAGCAGGAAAATAAACTAGCTCGATCTGGTTTTACGGGGGGAACAGGAAAATTACAGGAGAAGAGACTGTATAAAAGACTGTCTGGTTTCTGTGTGATTAGGTCTTGTTCCTATCACGAGGTAGCTGTCGTGGTATTTTTGTGAACAAACCTCTTAAAGAGAATAAAACTTCTTTTCTTTAATACAATTTGACTCTGAATGTTTCTTATGCCTTGATGCTGTTTTTGTTAGTTATTGTTTTTGCCACAACAATTGGCGACGAGGACGGGTTTCCATGAGGTTTCTTCTGGTCCTGAGAAAGCGAATTGACGGACTGATCACCCTAAAGCACAAAAGGCTTTAGTCTTACCTCGCCGAATTGAGAGAGAAGAGCCAAAACTGCTATCAGGGCCAGGAGGAACCCACTGGAACCAGAAAAGAACTTGGTGGCAGTAAAGGTATCTCGGGTAAGAAACAGTAAAATTATTTTAATTTGTGTGGTGTAATTTGATATAACTGTGAATGAACCATATCTCTTTGGTACGGGCAGAGAAGGTTTTCGATGGGGAGATTGTCAAATCAAGTATATTTGTATAGCGCTTTTCACAATACAGATTGTATCAAAGCAGCTTCACAGTATTAAATTAAAATAATACTAGATTAATAAATTAAATAATAGATTGTAACCTGTAACAAGCCAATTTTATGCCAGAATATATTTATTAAGCTTTGTGCATACACAAACACAAAAGTCAATAAATTTAATGCCGAAAACTAGCTCGTAAAAGTGGACGGAAGAGCCACATGGACGGAAGAGCCACACCTGATTAATTAGGTTTACTCAAAATCTCTGTAAACTGAGGAAGTCTTGTAAAAGTGGATGGAAGAGCCACACCTGATTAATTAGGTGAACCAGAATTAATCGAGCGCTAGAAACGGAAAGATTTTGAGTAGACCGTAATTACAGGAAGCATATTTGCTAAACCTTGCCGATTTGAGGTGACAAAATCGGATCTGTTGAAGACGTTTAACAGATTATTAGACGCGTGTCGAAGGAAAATCCAGGAGAGATAGGAATCAGCCAATATGGGGTCACCTCACAGCTGAATAAACCGGTTTTCTGTAAAAAGGGAAAAAATACGGCGAGAAATGCATGCAAGAAATTGGGAAACGGGTAATTTTTTAGCAAAGAAGTAATTGTAGTCGTGTTCAGCATGTGTGTAAAACTGTGAACAGACAGTAGTTTGTTGAACTGAAGAAGATAGAAGAAAATGAAAATAAATGCAGAAAGAATTAGCATTTAGGGGAAGATAGAGTTCATGGAACTGTTTATGAACGCCTGTTAAGGCAAATTAAGTTGAAATGGTATGAAAAGTGAGTTTTAGATAAAATAAGGCATTGAGTATGATCAACAGGGATTAACATGATATTAAGATAAGGAATGTTTCATTAAGCAAAACGGGAAAAAAATCTATATTTTAGAGATAAAATAATGATTGAAATGACGATGTGAATACATTTTATTGTATTAATGTTATGAAAACAAGGGTATTTAAGAATAGATTGCCATATTTTTGTAACAAGAGTTGAAGGTGCAAGCATCTAGGATAGCTGTCTGTGTAATTTAGAGACTGAGAACAAGATTTAGGGAATCTTGTGGTTTCTGTGAAACAGTAGCGATAAGTGGGACTGAATAATTATAATACAATCTTGTGATTTAAGTTGAATCTGCAAACTAACCATTTGATAGAAGAATAAGATTTCAAACCAGTGTTGATGAAATTGATGACATGCAAAAAGTGTTTTATATACTGTATAAAGAGTAATTGAACACAGTCCTGATACAAGTGAGATAAAAGAGAGCAAATGCTATAAGCAGCTCTGCTCTGAAGCTCTTTAAAAAGATTTGCAGATGATGTTTTTGTAAAAGTTTGATTCTGATTGGAAAGATAAACAATAACTTGACTGTCTCCAAACAAAAAAAGTGCCAAAATGACACAAATTTAAAGAAAAGTCTGTGTTAATATGGGTTAGAAAGTAGATTAAGGTTAATATGATGAAGACTATGATTCGGCTATTGTAATTGAATTTGCAGCTGGGACAGTGGGGGAAAATGCAGAGAACTGCTTATCAGTGGCTCTGTTTGCATTTCCTGAATAGGACACACTGCTTCAGGGGTGTGAAGTAAGCTGGAGCTGTTTGAAAGCTCACGTGATTAAACAATAG
Source organism: Scardinius erythrophthalmus (assembly GCF_964197995.2). Lineage (NCBI taxonomy): Eukaryota > Metazoa > Chordata > Actinopteri > Cypriniformes > Leuciscidae > Scardinius > Scardinius erythrophthalmus. The sequence goes on from NC_138236.1 coordinate 37,708,376, forward strand.
GCAAGGTGACAGAAAGCGTTTTTATTGTGGTCAGCGGGGTCATTTTGCAGTGACTGTAAATGCCCATTCGGTACGTGTATTAATGTGGGGTTTTGAAAGTGGAACAGTATTTAAATGATGATATTGAAGTTTTGTTCTGAGAAAGAACTAAGAATGTGAATGCAGTGCTAAGGAAAGTGAAAAGAATGTGCGTGTAAATGAGGGAGAAAAGAAAGTTGAAAGATGGAACTTTTGAAAGCTGTAAGAAGATTGAAAGATTTAAGTATAAGGAATTCCTTTTGAAAGGAAAGAACTATAAAAAGTACCGGTTGACGTAAAATTACTAAATGAGTTGTAAAATACTTTAAAAGTACCGGTCACTAAAAGGATGATTGTGTTTTGAATGAAACGCTTTGATAAGGTTTTAGATGATATACAGTAGAGAGACAAATCTAACGAATGATTTATAATGATAATCAAAAAATGTATCACGAGCAGAGATTGCAGCCTCAAGACTTGAATCATAGAAGCAGATTGATAAACTCCTAGAGAAAACACTGAAGTCAGGTATTAAATTATGGCAATTGAAAACCTGACAACTAAAATTGAAATTAAATTTGAAACGTTATTAAGAAATAGAATAATTATTATTATTTCTTTAAGATAAAATAAACAGAAGCATTGTTACAGGATTAACAGTTGCTAAATGTAAAATGTGTAAAAAAGGCATTTGATTAAACAAAAGCTTGTTAATGTTGATTTTAAAAGATAAGCTTGTGATTTGCTGAAACGATTTGCTTATCTGAATCTGGTATGTGCTGTGACTGAAACTGCCACAGTTTCAGTGCAACAGAGACTCATTCTGAGTGGAAATTTGTAATGTCTTAATTACAATACATGTAATTTATGGAAAAGATGCCTTGAGATGGGCTGGAGTTAAAAAAAAGATGGTAGATAAATTTTGAAGTTAAAAGTTTATGAGAATGCAGTGTACCAGTCCTGAATGCCTCAAGACTCTCTCTCTCATTCAATGTCAGCTGAAAGCTGTTGTCTGAGCCTGTGTAAAGCACAGTGTTTCAGTTGAAAATCATAGATATGGAAAAGCTAAAACAAATCATGCTACAAGCAGTTCAGATTTGACAAATTTAGAGGACAATTTGTAAATGTTTTAAAAGTAAAACTGAATGACTTTAAAGAAATCTTTAAAATAATACTGTTTTGGACTTGTTTATTTTAGGACCAGAGACTTTTAGCTCTCATTTTAGCTTCCACCATGAAACAGGGCCGATGGCTCCGGCTACAGAAGTAACAGTACACTGAATGTACGGTTGTGATCTAAATTCACTAACTAGAATCTAAGCAGCTAGGTTGCTACCTTTAAGATGATTAATGAATTTAAGTGATTAAATACTGTTGTTGTTAACCTGTCTCCCTGTGAACACTATTAGGTCTGAATGGCTCTGTGTGACTCTTGAATGTGCCTTTCCTAAGCTCCAGAGAACAACAGATTTTGTTGAAGAAAACTGATTTTGTGATGGGAAAGAGCGGTTACCAGTGTGTACGAAGTGATTACCCCAGGGACGGGTAAGACCCTCTGGCCAAAGGGCAACCTAAGACAGGGGGATCACGCCACAAACACTGGGCATCTCCTGATGGAGATGCTTTATGTGACATGAATATGAGAGTGGTGCTGATTGACTGAGTGGCCACCAGCATCAGCAGATCATTGAGAGGGGAGATGAGCTGTAAGAAGTTCAGTCTGCCCCAGAAAATGTGAGCCCCTCTATGCACTCACGAGAAAACCGCGTTGATTGTATGGCTTGTTTTTCATTGTGACAAGCGTCTACAACTATGCCAGGGGACAACACCCTGAAGAAAAGACAATTATAGCTTAAGAGCTGATCTGAATGGGCATTCAAGAGCCAGCAGAGACCATTGAACTAATAATTATCTGTTGTGGAGACAGTAACAAAAACTTTTGTAATTTTAGTGGCCTGATGGGCAAGGAAAACGCAGAGATTGTGTTGATGTTGAACTAATGTGTCAATTCTGACTCTTGTAGATCATTAGACATGACAAAGGACCATTATAAAATATGGTGGTGGCTAAAGATGAGAACAGCTTGTGATGAGTCAAGAGAATTTTCTGGAAAACAAAGGTTAGGTAAATTGAGTATTTAAACTAAAGATAACCTTAGAAAATATCATAGTATAATGTATTTTAGATTGTTGTAATGGTTCTAATTTGAGTCAAACATTTGTACTTTGACATGTGTGAACTATTAAGGATTGACCATGACTATGATTATTTTAGTTACAGTCCTAGGAGGCTGTTGAAAAGATGATTTGCTTATAGTGAAAGAGATAGAGACTGCTTGAATGGAGGAAGTGATGGTACTCTGCCTGTCTTTCTGTTATCGGTCAGCCAAAGAAAGCTGAAGCAAAGTAATAATAATGCACCAAAACAATCCAGCTGACTTTTCTAAAATCAAATGAATAATGAACAGACATGCTTTGAAACTGGTTAAGAGGCCATAAAAACAAAAGATAAAAGATACAGGAAAATGTAAAGTTAAAATGTCATTTAAAATGCAAATCTTTTTAGAGAAAAGATATGAATAAGAAATATGAGCGGTTCATAGTCAGGGATGAGTGTGAGTGTTAATTCATGTTTTGTACAGTATGCGTTAGTTTAGGACAACTATTCTGTCTGAATAGTGTGTATAAATTTGTCATTAACCTCTGGAAAGAGGGTTTTAGCATTATAGATGGGTTAAGGCAAAGGACAAATTCGAAAGTAAGCTGAGGATTGTGAGTCAATCTGATGAGAAGACAACACAGAACATAGGATGAGCTTTAAGTTGATTGATCATCGAGCTCTGTCTGTTAATTATTATTTTGGTCATTTATGATGTGCAGTAGATTTGAATTACTTTCTCGACAGGTTTAAGTATTGATGTGTAAATTAGAATTGTAAAGTCGTAGATAGCCGTCAGACATGTGTTGAGAAAAAGTTGAAGATTTGACAGCAACAAACATATAGGCTAAGTAAATATCAGATTATCCAGAGAGCCCTTAACAGTTATGTATTGTAAAAAGGGGGAGATTGTTGTTCGACTGACGTTGACGAAGTCTGCACACCACAACCTGACCTGACCAATTGATGACCTGGAGAATGTTTGTAGATGACTGAATTACGAGACCAACAACAGGCCTGAAAAGCAGGACACGCTGTGAAACTCGGGGCCGTTGCCCTTTAAAACAATTTGATAAGAAGATGAAATTGTGGCTTTAAGTAATATTTTTGCTTCAGAAGCAGAGAAAGATGTCTAAAGGAAATTTGGCTGAAGGACAATGTTTGGGTTAGCAAACTTTATCCAAACAAATGTTACCAAATAAATATTAAAAAATATTGCAGTTTTCCTGTAGCTCAAAACAGTAGAGCGTTGGCGCTTGTAACGCCAAGGTCATGGGTCCGATTTCCGAGGGAAAGCAAGAACTGATAAGAATGTAAATGTGTACCTTGAAATGTGGGTCGCTTTGGATAAAAGCGTCTGATAAAAGCAAGAGAATTTTATTATGATGCACGAGATGGGTCGTGCATCAAGAGGAGGATGACAACAGTTGCCAAATATGGTTTACTAAGGGGTTCACATTTGCTGAAAGCCATTGCACAGGTGGGGAGATAAATGTTGGAAGGACAGGGAAGCCCAGGAGGGGGTCAGAAGGAACATTTGTTTCTAAAACCAGCTTGATCTTGTCATACAGAAGTGAACGGGCAGGGCAGACTGTGCCCAATGAAATAATAGCTATGGATGAATTTAACTAGTTATCCTGGCCTGGATTATTATTGTGTCAGAAAGAAAGGTGCAACACTTGCGCAGCGCATAACTTAAAATTTTTACTTTGCAGGATGTCAGAATGGATTGCATCAAACAGAACTGATTCTGTTCCAAATGTATAAATATTGTTTTGTTAACATGAGCAACGTGGGTTGAGTGTTTTTCAGGGGAAATGGACCCTGAGTGCTATTCAGTGAGCAAAATTGTCTGGTGACAATATGTTTCAGGCTGTTGAATCCACAGGTCACACCAAAGGGACGACAAGACAAGCGGCTACTAACAAAATCACTTAAGGTCTCCATTCGCAGGTGACAGCAGACAGTAAATGACTCATTCCAGTGGGGGTGCGATTGTGATCTAAGAGAAAATCTTGTAAGGATTTGAAAATGATTGGAGAGTGTGAGACCTGGTTCCAAGCATCTCACCTTAAACTATACCAACCAACATCAGCAACCCCATACGCCAACGCGAAGAATAAAGTGGGGGATCAAGGATGTGCTAGAAACATACCTCTCCTGCCGACGTTGGAAAGACCATTGCAACGGTGCGCAAAGTGTCAAAATGGTGAAGATGGAACGTCCATGGGGCAACGAACATAGAAAAATGTTGACCAATTAATGGTTGAAGAAAAGTTTTGTGATTTTATTTATTGATTGAATCACTCTAGTTATTGATTTGTTAGGTGCAAATGTAGAAAATCTATTAACTGATGTGTAATAAGCTATGAAAGACAGTCCGTAATTGAAGTATTAGAGTTAATTTTGAACAACTAAGGATCCAGGGTCTGAAATGAGGGTCTGGTTCTCAACCGGAAAAACGTGATGACAATATTTATTCATTTTTAGCCTGGTTTAAGATAAAATACTTACTTATTTGATCAAAACTAATGTTAATGAGACTAAATCGTTTATCAGAGAATGATAAAGAGGAGGAATTGTTATGGAAATTGTATATTTTACTCTTTCCCATTTACTTCTCAGATATTGTGTGGGTTTTTTCCTTTGATTTAGCTTGTGATTCTATCTCAGTGTTTTTACTGCTTTCTCTGCTAATTTAGAGTTTATGTTATGTTGTTTTTTTTTGGGGGGGGGGGGGGGGGTTACCATCATGTTGACGACTGGAGCACAAGCTTGGTTTGAGAACAGATATACATGAAATGTTCTATAATGTCATACTCATTCAGCAATTGTTATGCTATGCTAATGCTATGTTATGGAAATTTTATATTTTACTCTTTCCCATTTACTTCTCAGATATTGTGTGGGTTTTTTCCTTTGATTTAGCTTGTGATTCTATCTCAGTGTGCATGTATGTCACCTGGCATGAACGAGTTCCTATTCAGGAAAGACAGAGGGTTGAAGAACTATTGTCTCGATCTGGTTTTACAGGGGGGGAGCAGGAAAATAAACTAGCTCGATCTGGTTTTACGGGGGGAGCAGGAAAATTACAGGAGAAGAGACTGTATAAAAGACTGTCTGGTTTCTGTGTGATTAGGTCTTGTTCCTATCACGAGGTAGCTGTCGTGGTATTTTTGTGAACAAACCTCTTAAAGAGAATAAAACTTCTTCTCTTTAATACAATTTGACTCTGAATGTTTCTTATGCCTTGATGCTGTTTTTGTTAGTTATTGTTTTTGCCACAACAGCTATTAAAGCATTATGTTACCAGTTAGCATGTTATCATTTACTGAATTAGCTAGTTAAAGCTAGCCATGTTTCCTCTACTAAAAATATTTAAGTTGAGATTACATTATCATTTTAAGTAAAAAAAAAAAAAAATTGTCTTACTCAAATATTTCAAGTAAAGGGCAATTAAAATGTATGTGTGCAAAATAAAAATATGCAAGTTTTGCTTACTTAAACTTTTAATTTCTTAACTGATTACCTCAAATTATTTGAGTTTTGCCAACTTATTCGGGTTCACAGAACAAGATGACACTTTCATTTTTCCTGATCAAATCTTGTTTAATCACTTGAAATTATTTGTGCAGACAGTCTGCCTGAAAAAATCTAATTTGAGAAAAAACAAAAATCAGATTTGCATGCAGTTTTAACATAGCCTTAGTAATATTGCAAGTACATTTCAACTTATTCTACTAACCCGAACAGTTGACTAATACTCTAATGAGAGTTAGTAGACATGTAGTTGCAAAGTTACTTATAGTTAGTAGACTGTCTAAAGTGGACCATCAAAATGAAGTGTAATTATGCGACTAGTGCATTTGTGTACCATATTGAATTGAATGCATTTAGCCATGCCATTGACCAGTTTTTTAAGAAGGGTAATGCACATGTGAATGGAACTATTAGAGTGATTTTCATGTGCTATTTTATCAATTCTAATTTTGTACCTCAATTCCAGTCACTGATCACGGCAAATGAAACCAAATACTCTATCAGCAGCTTAAATTTGCTTCATAGTGGCATTCCTGCTCTCTCACTGATGATCTATCAGATGTGAATCAGTACTTCCATCAATAAAGAGATTCATGCATTTTTCAGCATTCAAATACCTTCAAGCTCAAGGGATGGATGTGGCTCCCCATCAGCTTCACAACAGCATAGACGCAATTCATAAATATTAGAAGACGACGGAGCCAAGAGTTTTTCTTCCCTCCCACCTCTCCTCCTTCTAGCTGAATCCACCTTGTTAGCGTGCTGTTCTTACAGAGCTTCAGCCACAATGAGTTGACATGGATTTACTCCTGGGATTTCAGTCTTGTTAATCTACTGCTCTGTCGGCAATGGTGATACGAAGAGGAAGAAAACTACAGGAAAAAAGCAAAAGAAAAGGGTTATTTTTATGCGAATGTGTTTGTCATGCGTTTAGGAACTCAAAGACAAATAAACACATCTGCGGTAGGTTGAGCTCCTTATAAAAAGCAGAGCTGAGAGAAAGAGACAGGCTGCAGGAGCGGCATATATTATAACGTAGTGTTTTTTTTAACAGGTGGTTCACCGCCAATAATGGGTCGCAGAGCTGTTATAACGATACTAAATGCAAATAATAATCTGTAACTTTTTTAAGATTATGGAGTATGTTTAAAAAAAAAAAATTCTTTCTATTAAAAATTAAATTTTTAAAGTTGCAGTAGGCCTATGTTATTCCTCGTCAGTCGTTGCTGATCATTGTTGATATTTGAAATCAACCCAAACAAACACACCCCTCTCTTCATTGCTCCACCTACAAAGCTCACCCTCCAATCCCTGCTCCGAGTCGGTCTCGAACCCTGATCGCTGGCATGTGAGGCGGTTGCACTAACAAGGTCGCTAAACAATAAACACCGGTTTCTCTATCAATCATCACCCTTGCACAACTAGCTGGCCTCCGTTACACACGCAATGCAAGAGTGGATGTCTGTTTATCATAGCAGAAGCGCAAAAAAAAATAATGCTTCATGAAAATAAAGCGAAGATGATGCACAAAATTAACAAACATAAGAGCAAATACAAACAAGAGTTTGTTAGTTGGAAAGCTTTTCTAATATTAACACGGGTCCTAAAGCTCTTTCCTGATCATATCCCTTCATTTTCCAGTGATATTCTTATGAGCTTATTCTCTTTTGTAATGTCTCTCAGCCATCTCTCTTTCTACAGTCTTTCTTCAGATCTTGCTCGTTCTCTCTCCTCCACCATCATACTCCCCCCTAATGCTGATTGGCTGCAAGTTTGTTGTTATGTCTGATTGTGTCAGTCCGACCAACTTTCAAACAGCCTTTTTCAAACCCCACCTTTAATTCAATGTGTTACTATAATTTGAGAAATTTACCAGGGGAATTGTTTTAAAGTAATTCCTACACTTTCTTTTCAGTGTGTAATAAAGATATAAAATACTTAGACAGACAGCAAAATTGGTTGGCTTTATAAAGAGAGAAGAAAAGTCACACTTTATATAAGGTGTCCTTAACGACTATGTACTTACAGCAAAAAAAAAAAAAAAAAGTACAAAGAACTTATTGTGTTGATGATGTATTGGTTTGGCGGGGAGGTTTAAGGGTGGGTTAAGGAAGGTCAACAGAGTAATTATAGATGTAATTACAGAAATTACAGCTGTAATTATATTCAGGTATTTTTTTAAACGCAAGTATGCAAAAACATAATAAGTGCATTGTTATTAAATTATTAATTTAAATGTAAGTACATAGTTAGAGACTCCTAATGTAAAGTGGGAGCGAAAACACTTATCTTGTTGTGATTGTCCTAGTCAAGTTAATTCATCTCTATTTATAAAGCAGCTTTACAGTGATAAACAGGCAAATAAGGCCATGGATCCAATCAAACTCTACTATATATTTACATTTTTTATATGTTTTAACAAAAGGTAAAAGAAAATAATAGCCATAATTTTTTCTCTCTTCCTTTTCTTTTTTATGCTTTGAAGTATTAGTTGCTGAGAGCATGAAGATAGTTTTTAGCGATAAGTACAATGTAAGATTATGTAGTTAAGTGATTTCATTTTTCAATTTTTATTTTTATAAATTCATCTTTAAAAACAGTAGTTGAATACTAAACCAAACCTAAACTAACCAAAATCCTAATGAGAGCATTGCCAATCAGAGAAGTCGCTGTTACCAAGTAAAAGAGTTCAGCAGCGAGAGACCACTCAGTCCCATAAACCACTGCAAATGATGTAACTGAGTCTACGCTCTCATTGTTATTGTTTTGCATATTGCTTTTGTACTTTCATACAATGTCTTATGCCATTGACAAGTATGAGTATTGCCTCATAAAAGATGTTAAGTACACAGGCTTGCACCTTTGCCTTTTTTGTTTTCATATACGTTTATGTTTCGAATCAATGTTACAATTCATCTTGAAGGTGGCTGAAGCTGGTCTCAGCTGTAAGGCAGCATTTTGTTTCCTTTCCCCAGACTGCAGAAACCACCAGATTCAGGGTAATTTCTAGTATGCTGAGTGAGATCATGAAAAACGAATGCCTCATTCTTGCTTTCCAAAAGCTTCCTACACACTGCCTATTTATCACCGCAGCTGATAGAGATAAAAGACGGCCAGAGTGTCTTGTTACTGTGGTGGGGGAACAGAGCTCATACATTACCAGACTAGTGCAAAATGTCTGAATTAATGGTCATGTCTGAGGCTGGTATTCCTTTAACAGGAGAACTACTGCCATTTAGAAATGGAGTCCCTATATGGAGGTCTACTTTCACTTTACTGGGGAAAATGAGGAGCGTTGTATTAAATTATAGTCATTTGAAGAAAGAAAAAAAAAGACCAGTAGAAATGTGATTGTCTGGGTGAATTATGACCTTGTGCTGACTTGTTTATAATAACTTGCACATAAAATGTACACACACAGAGAGATAAAGAAATACCCAACACAATACAAACATACCGTTTTTAATGCATTTTTCAAGAATGTTTAAACTTAAACAGGAAACTGCTCATTTGATGCAAATTTATTTTTGTGGCAAATTGGATTTTGCAGCTCTCCACTGGTAGCCTAGTAGTAACTAGCAGCAAACCTTTGGCAAAAATAAACAGTCTGCCTTGCGGAAAACCTTCTGCCACAACTGGCACATATTTTTGCCGAACCTTTGGCAAATATCTGCCACTACTCCAAAACAGTTATGTGGCAAACCTGCGGCATAGCAGTCAAACTCTCATTGTGCACGGAAAAAACATCTAAACCAAGTTTAAGTAAAGTAAAATAAATAATTTTTACTCACGCACAATAATTGTTACAAACGCTGACTTTTCAAAAGTTATGCAAATAACCTTAATATAAAGTCGTAATAGCATCAAGGTGTGCTTTTTCTACAGTTAAGTTAAAAGAAACAATGCACAGCATATCTAATGATTAGGTATGGTTTGGCACTTAGGCAACATGAAGAATTTACATCTCCCCCTTCCTCTCTACTTAGTAATGTCACTTAATATTCAACAGTATTATCGATCTGACTGTACTGATGCTGTTGTATGAAAACTGAACTGAGCTGGACGATGACATTTTCTTTTTTTTTCAGAACTGCTTTATAGATAAAATGAGCTAATTTAATAATTGATGATCTTTAAAACTGAACTGACTTCAGCTGAACAACAGCCAAAATGCATATTTTCCTGTTATCACTTGAAACAATCTGCATTGCATAAAGTGCTATAGAAATAAAGGTGAATTGACTTGACTTGACAAAGGCGCAATTCACACAACATTCTTAAAACAACATTTGAAAGATGATACTTAAAGGGTACCAACCATAATTGTAGTATTTCTTTAAGAAAAAAATTCAATGATAATGTCATGCATTGCAATTCTACAATGTACCTTCTGAAGAAATTCAGGCCCTGAATTTGATGCGTTCAGATTTTTAACAGAGTTCCATAATCTGATGTTAGAGAAGCTATAATCTGCAGAGTATTCACAATGTTTTAATTTACTTCCACCCCTCTCATCTCCATAAATATGCTCCAGTGTCTTAAACTGTAATGGCACAGCATTAACATAACAGTCAAGCAGTGAGATCCATTAGGTACTGCACAAAAAACCATCATGTTGATGAAAGCAGATGGCAGATTTCTATAGCAGGCTCGAGACTGGCTTCATTTCAGCAGAATATTCACATTGAGCATTTTGTGCACTCTATTGGTGAAGTTTCATTTTTTCCCCATTTTACATCAAACTTGCTTTTAGTTTTGTGATCTGAGGTCTATTGCATCTGTACATATGTGCATTTAACATTTAATTCGCATTTCATTCCCCATGAAAATGGAATACAAATATTGATGACTTACCTTGTTTTCCTGAATAAATAAATACATAAATATTTTCACAGTGAAAATATTCCTCCTACTACCACCTGCCACACACAATACAAGCAGGTCATACCAAGTCATGTTCAGAATGGAATGCTTGGTTATTTTTGTTTTTTGGATTTAAAATTCTACTACTACTACTACTACTAATAATATAATAATAAAATCATGGCTAATATTATATCCATCTTATGCATTACATAGTATTATGTGCAGTGTACTCTGTTTTGGCAAATATACTATAAGTCATCCTAGTCTTCCACACATGAAGAAAATTTGCATGTTGTGCACAGTATACACACTACAGTAGACTATTCAAAACATTGTCATGGTTTTGGCAGACTCTGAGGTGAACCAGAGGATATTAGCTATTTAAAAGGATATGAAACAGTATGTCATTCCTCAAATTTATTTTTCAAAAGGTAATTCCTCAACACACTATACAAATTCGCAGCCTGCCGGATCCAGGCCGTATCCAGATCTGACGAAGGGCCTTCACCTGGACCCGATGACAACGCAGTGCTGAAGTGCCAACTAGTCTCTCCCTATGGAGGATCCCTTTACCACTCTACAGATAAAGCTTTGTCGGGAAATTCGTTTCGCATACCTACCCCGAAGTGATAAAATAAAATAAAATTCTGTATCAAAAATTATAAGGAAACACCAGTACTTTGTTTAGGCTTGGTCTGCAGGGAATTCCAAACCTGCGCACATTCAAACGCACATAACTATAGAACCAATTCTTAATGCGCATGTGAACGCCATCAGCGTTTATCACAGGTTCGCATTTAAAGTCTATGTAGAGAGAATGGTGTCGTCTTACCGGCCCCTAATTTAATAACAAATGATCGTTGCGACGGAAGCGAATCAATCAAAACTAACCTTAGCTGGAAAATAACTTTATTAAAGAACCGCTATAAAGCCAAAACAATCTCTGTTACCATAAATTATACGTTTATCTCTGTAAAGCTGCTTTGAAACAATCTACATTGTTAAAAGCGCTATATAAATGAAAAAATAAAATAAATAAATAAATAAAATGCTATCCACTTTGTCAGTTACCAGCTGACTGTGTGCCCAGGTTGACCACCAGAGGGCACTCCTTCTATGACCTTTGCCACTCAGCCATGAACTTCAGTACCCATAATCCTTTGCCCGGACTCATCATGAATTATTGCATTCACCTGTTTGTTATTACATCGTTTGTCTCACCCTACTTAGACCATGTTGTCTCTGTCATTTCTCATTGAGCACAGGGGGCGGAGCTTCATGAGCTCGTGCTCAGTCAGAACAATCTCATCTCACGGAAAGATGATAATATATAAACAGAAACTCACAGTAACGGTGTTCATTTCGACCCGGAGTCGGACAATAATGCCTACAGAGTCAGATAGTATGGTGTATGGAGATGGAACAGGTATAGTTTAGTTTAATTACGGTTATAACCTATTTGTCATTGCTTGTATCCACTATTAATACAAGCCTGCTGTAGGACCCCATCCGAATGATGACCAAAAATATACTGATGAGTTTAATAAAGTTTATTGTACATCACACAAAAGATGAAGCGTCAGTTTTACTCCAGAAAATCACCATAAGAGCTGAGTAAACACAGTACTGTATAAGAAGTGCCTAAGTACATAAAATTTGGTAGAGTTGAGGGTGCATTTTCTCCGAACACAAAATGAATCCACCTCGTCTTCAGCGGCTGGCTCAGATTTCGGGAGTAAATAGAGAGAGCTATGTGGATTAATACATCCAGCCACACAACACCTACAACGCTTGGGAGACATTCTCGTCAGTGCAGCAATGGCGGATGAGTACAACTCGCTGTGAACTCGATCAGGGCGGATCAATATGTTAAAACGGCAGTGTCTGTCAACACTCGTGGGCGGGGCCTGTGACTTTAGTGACGTCACTAAAGCCGCATTCTGAAAACAGGTCGTTGGGAGACACTGCTGATGATTTATGGGGATTAATAAAAAAGGAGTGGGTGGATTTTTATCATTGTAGGGTGGTTGTGTACACACACTGCCAACACACATTTATGTCTATACAACATACAAAAGTGAATTTTGCATAATAGGTCCCCTTTAAAGCAACAACATGGAACTTTTCCTCTGCGGTTGCCCTACAGGTTGGAAGCGGAATTGTCCATTACCGCTGTCGTAAAATGATTTACGGTTACTGTATATGAAGCATGTAGGTTTTTTTTCATATGGGCAATGATAATATTATTAATCTTCCTCCTTTTTTATAATTTATACATATTTAGTAGACTAAACATTTTAACTCAAAAATTTGCGATTTGCATGTCGATTACAATGCTCAAATCTGAACGAGAATAATAGCGATAGCATCCTAACCATCTAAAACTAACGCATGTTAGTGTTTACTAGCTACCAGATTGATAATTCGCTCATCTACTAGCTGATTCATGAAGATAAATAAATGGAGGACCAGATAGTTTCCGTAACGTAGCCAGGCACACAACAGATTAGAAAAACTAAAGATAGTATGCAAGCAATTTACAGTTACTTACTAGTTCAACAGCATGACGGCCAAGTCAGCATCGGTCTGGTAACACTCCTCCTCCATTAGCTCACGCCAGCGAGCAAACGCTCGACCAATATTGATCCTCGTCCTGCCTTTCAGTTTATCACTCTCCCTTTTCCTCTTCCGACTCCACTTCGACAAAACCTTGGACTTCTTACGTTTCGCTGTTGCTTCAGCCATGACGAAAACAGACGCACGAAAACAAACGCGCTGGTTGGCCACATTTGAGGAAGTGGTGGGCGAAGTGACGTGCCGTAAAGCAGTCGAATTTTGTAGTTCTTTTTGAGCGCTGGTTACTACCCGCACCGCGAAGTTTCATAGTGCCAGTAAAAGCGATACAGACCCCGTCAGGCTATGGCAGACGTGTCATTCAACCTATTGTAAGTCGATGTACTATCACAAGGGTCTTGGAAATATATTATGAAGGTTGAAAAGCTACATGTTGTTACTTTAAGTCTCAGAGCAATCCGTGACAAACTACAGGAAAAATGGTCGCCGTGCCCAGCGCATGATCTAAAAGGGTTGGCCCTATTCTCTAAATGAGTAATGGGTGTGTTTTGGGTGTAACGTGCAAAAAAACAATCAGAGTCTCATCTCCCATTCCCTTCAAAAACCAGTTGCGCTTGCTCCATTTACATAGCGGAATTTGCAAGCGGAAAGTCTAAACGTGTCTCCAGAGCGCAAACTGATCTGCTTGGGTGTGTGTGTGTGTGTGTGTGTGTGTGTGTGTGTGTGAGGTTAAATCGCAAGCAGACCATCTACGGGACAAGCCGGATTCCACCATATCTTTATGTACACAATATTAATCTTTTACATTGTAATCCTTTTATTTTTAATATTTGGATTGTTTGTGTGCTGCTGCGCATCCTTGTTTGTGTAATAAGCAGAGTATACATGTGCGTTGTGGACCCGCCTATAGGCGTGCACATTACTAATGCGCTCTTTAAATAACAAACATATATTGCGCAATTTATTTATTTTTTTGTTATTTAAAGAGTGCATTAAGTACTAATAATCAAGCACTAATCATAAATAAAAATTCAAAGACTGTAGGACAGGGGCTAGGATATAGAAACATGGAAACCATCTCGGGTTACTTGATAGTAATCCTGTTCCCTGAAAAAGCAGGAACGAGATGCTGCGCTGATCAGTGCAATGGGAAAAACATATTTGTTTGACCAGTTTTGAACATGTGGTAAACTCGCCAAGAATTTGGCTTGGCTTGATGACGTCATCGGAATGCGCACGTCAGAGGTTATAAATAGACGTGAGACAGGTGCGCTCTCAGGTCATTTTATCGGAAGAAAGTCCTAAACACACCCCCAGTGCGGCAATGCAGCGCATCATCTCGTTCCCGCTTTTTCAGGGAACAAGATCACAGTGAAGTAACCCGAGACATTCCCTTTCAAAAGCTACTCTCAATGCTGCACTGATCATAGTTATGGTAACGAGAATACCAACGCTGTTACACTGGAAGTGTCTGGACCCCACAAGGTTGTGTAGTGTGTGCGCTCAAACATGAGAAAGGCCTCAGGCATGAGTTTGTGATGTCAACTCAAGGACATGTGAACCCAGAGTAACATGAACATCCGAACTATAGAATCTAATTAATGTGTGCGGACCAGCCTGCCACATCACATTCTTGATGAAAGGGGGCACCTCTTGCTGGTGGATGCAAGCTTCCTGGTGGACGCCTAACTCCTAGAGGCGAATCTTGACCGTGCACCTCATAGGCTAGAGCAATAGCATCCCTCACCCAATGTGGAATTGTTTGCTTGGTGGCGGCCATCCCTGGGTTGTGGTCCCCATAGCAAATGAAAAAGTTGCTCTGACTTACACCACTGTCTATTGAGGTGGACGTAAGTATAAAGAGCACGACACAGTAGGTGACGTTTCTCCTGCTCTGGTGTAGTGAATGGTGGAGGACAGAAGGCTTCAAGAACGACCGACATGGTCGATAATGAAATAGGAAGATAGACAGGGTGAGGGTGCAAAATAGCTTTGACCAGTCTAGGGGCATAGTTTAAGTAGGAGGTCAAAATTGACAGAGCCTGCAAATCCCGAATTCTCTTTAGTGAAGTATTGGCCATTAGAAAAAACATCTTTAGAGTCAGAAGCTTGTCAGGCGCTGACTCTAGTGGTTCAAAAAGGGGTCTCGACTAGCCCCTCCAGGACTATAGCCAAGTCCCAAAAAGAGAACTTTACACTAACGGGAGCCTTAGTCGCCTCGTTCCACGGATGAGCAGGTGATCAGAGGGTGTTTCCCGACTGGAGCCCCACCAATCAGGGCGTGGCAAGCCGATATGATGGCCACAAATACCCTGTGAGTTGCAGGACATGCTGATATTTTTTTCTTGTAGAAACTCAAGCACTGAAACCATCTGGCAGTAAACCGTTTAAAGACATCCCATTTAAAGGCATAGATTCTTATTGTGGAGGGAGCTCTAGTACTCAGAATAGTATGTATGACAGGGCTATTCAATTAGCTTAATTCGAGGGCCGGATTATTAAATCTGAAAGTTGAGGAGGGCCGATGGATTTAGCTTATTTATTGAAACATTATTTATTACTTATTGAAACATAACAGTATCAATAAATAAGTTAAAGTAAACCTAAAAATATATATTGTATTTACTTGGAAATGTGGTACCCAACAGTATGCAGATTTATCAGACCATAATAAATAACTTATTTACAGCTGTGTACAAATATATGAATTACACAAGCTCATAGCTATTGGTAAGAATTATTTTATTTATAATTATTATAGGTTTAAATGAAAATACTCTGACAGTGAGACTTGGTAACCACAGGTAAAACCATGCATGGCTACTCACTCACTACCACTGTATAAAAATGCCAAAACAGTTAAAAACTATACACACAATGAAAATATATTCCTCTACCCACCTAATAAATATAATGCAATATAAATGACTATAACATAGTATTATACAGGGTGGGCCATTTATATGGATACACCGTAATAACATGGGAATGGTTGGTGATATTAAAGTCCTGTTTGTGGCACATTAGTATATGTGAGGGGGCAAACTCCTCAAGATGGGTGGTGACCATGGTGGCCATTTAGAAGTCAGCCATCTTGGATACAACTTTTGTTTTTTTTCAATAGGAAGAGGGCCATGTGACACATCAAACTTATTGGTAATGTCACAAGAAAAACAATGGTGTGCTTGGTTTCAACGTAACTTTATTCGTTCATGAGTTATTGACAAGTTTCTGACCACTTATAAAATGTGTTCAATGTGCTGTCCATTGTGTTGGATTGTCAATGCAACCCTGTTCTCCCACTCTTCACACACTGATAGCAACACCGCAGGAGAAATGCCAGCACAGGCATCCAGTATCCGTAGTTTCAGGTGCTGCACATCTCGTATCTTCACACCATAGACAATTGCCTTCAGATGACCCCAAAGATAAAAGTCTAAGGGGGTCAGATCAGGAGACCTTGGGGGCCATTCAGTGTGTGAAGAGTGGGAGAACAGGGTTGCATTGACAATCCAACACAATGGGCAGCACATTGAACACATTTTATAAGTGGTCAGAAACTTGTAAATAACTCATGAACGAATAAAGTTACGTTGAAACCAAGCACACCATTGTTTTTCTTGTGACATTACCAATAAGTTTGATGTGTCACATGGCCCTCTTCCTATTGAAAAAACAAAAGTTGTATCCAAGATGGCCGACTTCTAAATGGCCACCATGGTCACCACCCATCTTGAGGAGTTTGCCCCCTCACATATACTAATGTGCCACAAACAGGACTTTAATATCACCAACCATTCCCATGTTATTACGGTGTATCCATGGCCCACCCTGTAGTATTAGTCATCTATAACATAGTATTATAGTATTAGTCATACTAATATTAGTATTAGTAATATAAATATTCCACATTTCTGCCAAAACCATGTTAAATTACTGCAGTACATTCATGGTAAATGTTTGTAAGGGTGGCGATTAGGGGATTTAAAGTCTTCTAACTTTGTTCATGGCACAATGTGTCTGCTGTTTACCTCATCAGTCGTGTTGGGAATGTTGAGGCTGTTTCATCTGATTTAAAACTAGTTAAATCATTGAGTGATTTGTGGTTCGTAACAGAGAGGTGTTCCGGGACCGGGAGTAAATGCAACTCCTTTAAGCTTGCGTTCTGTTATCAACTGGGCCGTGCTGCGTAGTTCAAAGTAAACTCGTGAAACAACTGAAAACAGCGCTATTTGTTCTCTATTTGTTGTTACTGACCGAGAAACTGCTTCAGATGATTCAGTGACAGAGCGGCCCGAACGAATCCGAATCATTGCAGACCGTTATGCAAGCGCGTTCGGCCAATTCATGGAAAGGAAAGAATCGAACCAAAAGAATGATTAATTCACAAATGATTGGTATCGCTGGTTCAGTCGACAGAAATATGGGACACACATAATAACTGCTAAAATATTCAGACTGAAAACTTTTCATAGGTCAGTCGGAGCGCTCATGGTACGCACAGTGCGTATAGCCATACAGCTGCAGGTGCCACTGCGGCCACGCGCATGTCTAACCAAATGTAGCCGCACCGCCAGGAGGAGCAGGGAGGTTGGGGTGGCCTCGGGCCGGATGAAGATGATTGGCGGGCCGCCAATTGAATAGCCCTGATGTACAACATCGGCTGAAAGCCCAGCATCCCTCGGTCAGGGGATGAAATATTGTCCCCTGTGCCTGAGACAGAAGGTCCCTCCTGTTCTGAATCTCCCAGAGCGAGCCGTCAAGGAGGAATATTATAATCGAGAACCAACTTCTGGTCAACCCAAAAGGCACCATCAATAAGAGGCAAGACCCGTATTGACGGACCGTGGCCAGGACTCCCGAGATCAGAGCGATTGGTGTAAATGCATAAAGACGCAGTCTTGGCCTCGTATGGGCCATGGCATCCAGACCCAGAGAGAAGTAGAGGGAACATTGTGCTGTTTCCTGTGAAGAGAATTCCCAAATCTGTCTGACTACTTCGGGGTGGTGTTTCCATTCCCCATGTGTCACAGCTTGACCCATTTTCAAATACCCAGTGGTCTAATTGCCCTGAGGGATGGAAATTTGTCCTGAGTCCAAAGCAGAACCTGCTGCGCTAGCCTGTTCAGACGGCGCAAACTTAATCCGTCTTGGCGATTTATGTAGGCAACTACCGTAGTTGAGAAATCGCCATCAAAAACCCGAAATCGGAGGCAAATCAGTGCTTATTCACATGAACGACAATCACACAGCGTGCATTATCAAAGATGCAATCTGAGTGAACCGACGCCTGTGAGATATTTGACATGCTAAATATCTGGACCTGTCTGAGATTCAAAATCCTGCTGTGTGAAATGTGTTCTGACTGAAAATTACATTGGCGATGACCTACAGCCAATGAGAGAGCAAGATGCAGGGCAATAATTAATTAGCATACACCAGGGTGTACACATAAGCTTTACAATTATATCAAACAGAAAAAAAAACACAAACATTTGCTTTACCGGCCGGAACAGCAGCACATTACAAAATCATTTATTTACATCCAACTCTCCAATCCTTGCTCCCCATGTCTCCCCAACCATTTCCTCCTTCATACTCTTTCATTTCGTTTTCTCCTTTTCGCTGCAAATCAGCACACTGACAATTTGGATCGCAAGCTTCTTTATGTCTACCAGTTTTAATAACAATTCCAGATTTGCGAGAACTCCGGTCACACGCGCTATCTTGCGTTGTTTTCTTCCTATTGTAAAGCCATGACATGGGTAACCCCCTGTCACCAATACATCATGCAATGGGCACACAGCAGCAACTGAATGCTACCCCAGATAGTTGTGCAGTATGACAAGAACACTGACGACTTTGAAAACAGTGCAATGTGAACTCAGCATAAGGTTTCCCCCATGAACGAGTTAAATCGCCATGAAGGTCCTTGAAGAAGCGGAGGAGAGACCGTCACTGAGGCCCCTCCCCCGGCCACCGGACAGATATCTGTTGTAACTTCGAGCACTTGCTCTTTCTCCTGTGGCCAGTCTAGCTGTAATCTGGCCACTGCATGAGTGACCACCTCGAGTAACTCCTCATGCACTTTATCATCACGGACGGAGCGCTCGGTTGCCATTTAATTCCTCAGAAATAAATGTAGCCAAAGAACAACCAAACAAGATATTAATACAAGCATCTAACTTTTCAAATCAGGATGTCCCGCTCCTCAGCCAGATCAACTTGCAATATGCGAGATGAGAACAAAACACTTTACAACTCACAGTGCTTGCACTCGGCATTCTCAAACGCAAGCACTCGCTCATCTGTATCATAATCAGGTATAGGCCATGAGCAGGGCGGCACACATCTCTTGCTGGATTCTCTCTTTTTTTTCATTGTAGAGAAAGAGAGTGAGAAAATCTTTATTCCTGCCTGACAAAACTAACTCCTAACAAAAGGGATAGTTTTAGAAAGAAGTAGCACACTTTTCTTACTCTTTTTGACCATTTATAGCCTCTGACGTGCACATTCTGATGACGTCATCATCGGAGGTTATTTAAGCCAAATTCTTGCCATGTTTGCCACATGTGTTCACAACTGGTCAAACAAAGATGTTTTTTTTTCCCATAGTGCTGATCAGCGCAGCATTGAGAGTAGCTTTTGAAAGGGAACACTAGAAAACATGAAAACGGAGACAGAGGCTTACCAATGGCAGGTAAGCTAGTTTGATGATCACAAGGCTTCTATATCAATATCACCTATAATGATCTTACCACCCGTGCACAGGTCTCGCCACACCACGCTGGAGAGCAGGTTTAACAAAGAAAACAAATAAACAAAGCAAATACAAGCTGAAGAGCATGTTTAGTCACAGGAAAAATGCAGCAGTGTCAAAGAATGTTGCCCCCCAGGCTTCATTGAACACAATGGGTTCTAAATCAGACTATTCCTCCATGTTGTTGCTATAGTCGTGAGTCCTATCACACGCCCCCATAATGGCCTCAACACGCCAATAAGGTATGGGATTACAGAAGGAGACCATTGAAAGAGAAAGAAAGACAGCCGCTAACCAAGCACAATGACGATTCTCCGTAAAGAAGCTATAAACCATATTAATAAACTGGTTACATAAAGCCACACATCTCGATTCTAACTAATCTAACTAATGAGCGAGAGAGGGCAAATCCCTTGGGCAGTGACGCACAAACGGTCCCTTAAAATTCCCCTTTATATACCCATATAAGGTATATGACTACACAACTCGCACACCCATAGCATGTAAAAAAAAAAAAAAAAAAAAACACCACGTTCAATACACTGTTTGTCCCACTTCACATACTTTTAGGGCATAGTACAAGTAGACGCAGAATGGCACTATAGCCAGGCCGCTGCGTGGTGCTCTGGTTTGGCCAGCCGATGGAGAACGCTAACACGGAAGACTGACTACTCAGACGCTAACAAACACGGGACACAGGTAAGTAATAAAAAAAACAAAGACAAATCAGGTGTGTGTGTATGTGTTGTGTTAGGCGCAGCATGAACTTTTGTCGGGAGATGGAACAGAGCATGTTTGCGTGTGTGAAACCAGCGTGCTAATGGTGTGCATGTGCACCCACATTGCCTCAGCAGGGAGCCGAGAAACGAGGTAAGATGGGTGTGTTTGTGTGTTTGAGTGCTGCAATAACCAACAGGGACAGGTCACTCTGTCACAATTCACTATGGTCAGAATGTTTTGAGGTCATAACATAGAATTGTGCAAAGAACCGCATGAAAATAAGTCTAAATTACTCAATAATCTGCACCTGTAATCATAATTTGTGTGAAAGGGAATAAAATGTGTTGGTGTTTTTCTGCATTTAGTGTTAATTTCATCTGGAAACTGTAGTGAATTGTATGTACAGGTATGTTTTTGTAAAAATGTAGGAAGAGGCGAGTTTTCACAATGTGCCTATGTTGCATATACCCTTGTTGCTTCTCTGTGTGATCCAAAGAGGTCTAATCTCTCTGGACAGGGCTATCTGTTTGCATTCCCATTCACCTCAATCGCAGCTGCTTGGCAAATGTATCTGTCTGTGTCCAGAAAGACCACTTTCATTACAAATAACATCTACTGCTAACCACGTTCACCACATCAGATATTATGAATGCATCACATTGCTTCCTAATGAAAATGTAAAATTTTCCTCCCTTTTAAGACATTTTAATTATTAGATAAAAACAAAATCAAAAAAACAATAGCCTAAAGTTAGAAACTAGGAAAATCGAAATATTATTGTACTGCACCCATATAAACCTTCCATGAAAATCTACTCACTGCATTCAAATGCACTGTGCTTGCTGACACGGCTGTAGTAACCTTATACAGTTGTATCAGTTCAAGCAACTACAAAAATGGAGGTTTTATGCTGACATACTGTAAATGTGAAAAAAAAAAAAAAAAAAAAAAACTTCTGTCTCTCCCCCTCAAAAAGCTTCAAGACAGACAGTACTTTTTTACCGGCACTGTGGTATTCTGTGGTATTTTTTCTTAGATTCTATTGTATGTTACAAAAGCGTCAGAGGAAGAATAATGCTGTAATGAGGGCCAGTTTGTGCAAGACCCTTTCCTTCACTTTTTCTTGCTATGCACACTCCTTGCAGTGCTGGGTAGATTACTTACAAATTGTAGTTGGTTACTGATTACAAATTACATGACAAAAATTGTAGTTAGTAATATAATACATTACGTTACACATTTGAGGTAATATTGTAACAGTCCACTGCAGACGAACTTGAAAATGTGCAGTTTATTGAAAACTGAACAAATACAAAATTAACAAAAGACTTGACAAAGCGCTACTTGAAATAACATAAACTGAACTAAACTTGAAACAGAGTTTTCACCGGCAGTTGCCGCTGCCTCGGGAAGAGTGTATGCAGACCACACACACCAGATGGCGACTCCCGTTACAGGCAGCGCAGATGGCAGTGACCACGCTAGCGCGTGGGCCACGATCAACATATGACCAGCGCCCGTGGCCCAGAGTATTATACCCACCAAAATATTTATTTGGGAAACTCTGGCATGGCAGCCATTATGTGGTGAGGCTCTGGCATGGCGGCCATTACGTGGCGATGCTCCGACGTTGCGGCCATTATGTTGCGAGTCTCTGGCGTGGCAGCCATTGCGTGGCAAGGCTTTGGAGAGGCGGCCATTATGAGGCAAGGCTCTGGCGAGGCAGCCATTATGTGGCGAGGCTCTGGCGAGGCGGCCATTATGAGGCGAGGCTCTGATGTGGTGGCCATTATGTTACAAATCTCTGGCGTGGCGGCCATTACGTGGCGAGGCTCTGGCGTGGCGGCCATTACATGGCAATGCTCTGATGTGGCGGCCATTATGTAGCGAGTCTCTGGCGAGGCGGCCATTATGAGGCGAGGCTCTGGCATGGCGACCATTATATGGCAAGTCTTTGGTGTGGTGGCTATTAAGTGGCCAGGCTCAGGCTTGGCGGCCATGACGTGAAATGGCCCTGGCTTGGCAGGCATTACGTGAACAGGCTTGGCGAGTACTGTAGGATTGCAGAGCTCCTCATCCTCAAAACCCACTGTAAAAAATGAGCCGACCAGCAATAGAGTATGGTCAATATATTCCATCAAAGTCCAGCTGATAGAACCTCTAGGCATCAAAGAGGAGACCGGTTCATTTTGACCAGCATGAAAAATGAAAAATATCAACCAGCTAACCTGGTCTCAGAACTCCTCGACGTAGTCCTCAATGGAACGATTACCTTGACAAAGGAGCAGGAGACGAACTGCTGGGTTCATTGTTTAACAATCTAGTATTCTATAACATAGTCCACTGCAGGCGAGCTTGAAGAAACCATAACAGTTTATTGAAATCGTGAACAGATACAAAATAAACAAAATGCTTGACAAAACATGACTTGGTTTGACTTGACTTGACTTGAAACATGAAACATAAAACATAACACTCACCAACAATGGTAACAGGGACAATACAAAGTAAAATAGCAAACATTGCCAATCAGGACACGGTGCGTTTACACCTGTCCACATCAAGTGGCTTCTGTATCTGGAAAACAGATTGGATCTTGCATTCCCGTGAAAAAAAAATTAAACAAAATGGATGGCTCCGGTGCAAAGTTGACCTGAGGTGGCGGGGTTTTTATTAAAAAAAGTTTTCAGTAGGGGGACATTTTACAAATGTAAATTGGGGGGTTGTGTGACGTCCACCTGTGAATGCAGACACAATGGCTGGATTGCGTTTACATTATACTGAGAACCGATCACAATGCATCGTCGACTACCTCTGAACCTGGACATGCTGATCGGATAACATTCCGATCAGAAGCGCGTTTACACTTGTCTTTTCAATGTGTGTGTGGACAACATCCGGATACAGGTCGCATGTTAATGCCAAGTGTAAATGCAGCCAAGGACTAGTCACTAAATTAGACACACCTGTGACCATAAATTAATAATGAAAGACAATTAACCAGTGACAACATAGGAGCACATGAAAAAAAAAAAAAAAAAATAGGTCAAAGAGATGCAGATGACAAAAAGGAATCCCTACATTGCTTGTAAATATAAAAATGATGTGAAAGATTGAGAACTTAGGAGAATCCTGTTCTCCTCTCTGGGTGATGTCTCTTCAAGATATCTCCCGAAACCAGGTGCTACCCCCTGGGGTACATGAATTGACCCAAAAATATTGGTACAACCCTTTTGTTCTGTTCTGGGTATTTAAGGGTAGGTGACAGAGCAGTCTTTGGGAAGCCTGTAACCAGGAGCGACCCCCATAAAGTGCTGTTTCAGTGTTTTCCCATTGGAAAACACTCACACACAACTGTATGTCTCTGTCAGGAATGCATTGCTTACTTTTAGAGTCATCTTTGAGTAAATGATGTCATGTATTTATTATTTCTGAATTGGCTTTTAATCATTTACTTGTGTAATTGGCATGATACATTTTACCTGACAAATAAATGTTACATCTTGATTTATTCTGAAGTTTTCTGAAATCATTATTTTAGTAGATTATGAGGAGGCTGGTGCTATCGCAGCTCTGTGTCCAGGATAGGTCAAACTAAAGGCACAGTCTCACAGATGAACGGAGCAGTCGGCACGTCATCTGAAGACCTTTTGATTTCTGTCTATCACTGACTTGGCAAGTTGTACGGAAGTGGCTAAATAAACTACACTTTTTTGTATGAGTGAGCAGTAGGCAACCGACTTAAGAGGTATCAGCAAACCCTGCACCCTCTGACCAAGATCAGACTGGCGAGGCTGTGTCCGTGAAATCCATGTAAACCCGGGGCGTGTGACACTGTGCAGCATCGGGTCCCTTAATGAATGAATAATTGAAAGTATGGGATACTCAGAATAATCAAAGATCTAAATTAATTCATAATCAATATTTATGACTATTTTCTAATAAGAAATACGATCTAAATTTGATTATCATTTGAAATTGGAGTCAGATTAAGCATAGAGCTAAAGTAATATTGAAACTAAATTCCAATAAATTAAGTGAACTTCACTGGAGCGCTGAAAAGACATACACACATTATTCCTTCACCCACTGTTGGATTCTGAATCGTGTTAGGTCTTGTGGCGCATTGGAAAAGTCCCAGACAGCAACATCCGGCCCACATCTGGTACGCGTGAAATCCATATGTACCTGATGTGGCCGGATCTGGGCCTACACTATGTTGCTGTCTGGGGTCAACAGTGGTATTTTGTAGAATATGTTCTGCAAACTGAAGAATTAACAAACAAAAAACAATAACCATTATGATCTACATCAGGGTTTCTCAAACTCCACTGTCCACAGGGCCACTGTCCTGCACAGTTTAGCTCCAACCCTGATCAAACACACCTAGCTGTGAGTTTCTAGTGATCCTGAAGACATTGATTAGCTTGCTCAGGTGTGTTTGATCAGTGTTGGAGCTAAACTCTGCAGGACAGTGGCCCTCCAGGACCGAGTTTGAGGAACCCTGATCTACATGATCTACCTTGCTAACTAAAGCATCTAGAGGTCTTGAGTATGTACTGTCGACACAAGTTAATGTACACACAGCCCTGAACAAAATGAACATTAGCACAAGTAATAAAATGACGTAGGATTAAAATATGCACCACACCTTAAGTCTTTGATATTTTTCATTCCACGTGGCTGTTATGGCAGTTATTTGAGTATTGCATCTCAAAACCCTCAGTATAATCTGTCATTTACAGCAATAAACACACATTACCTATTTTTGGCATTTTTATGGCTATGACTACTTTGACGGTCTTTTACTCATAATTAGATTCTGAGACTTTAGCCGGGGTTTCACAGGCAGGTCACATGTGTCCATATGGAATGCTTTGTCTGGTGAGGTCAAGTTGTGTTGTCCACCTTAAAATTAAAATAGCATAATAAATACATTTACATAACATGACCTCATGAATTCCCTGTCCCAAAACCCATGGACATCTGTGGACAACAAGCTTACATACATTACACAGAAGGGATGTACTTGGGCTCCTGCTTGATGGACAGTTTGCTAAATTGGCACTGGGCACTGATGTTCAAAAATAAACATGTGAGAAATGCATTCCAGAACATAATCAATTTGTATGTGTCACGGCAATGTTGAAAGGGAATAATTTAGTATTTACCCATTTATCGATGTCCACCCCCATTCCAGGCCACTAGCTGAAACGGCCTCCGTAGGGGCTGGCATGGAATTCTGAAAACATTTGGTTGTCCTCTTTTTGTTCATCAACCACTTTTCTTCTCAACTCTATATTGTTTTTTTTTTAAGGAGATGTGGTAAACTGTTGCCATCTATTGGAATGGCTTTATTGTTGGTCAAATCTAAATAAATCTAAAGGTTCTGATGGCCCAATGGAAGGAATAGGCCCATTTGAACTGAAATCGGAGAGCGGGTTATTATTAATGTACTAGTTTCTGGCAAGTCAGTAAAATACAGTTCATTGACAAGTATTGACTTCTTGTTTGTATCAAGTCTTGGCGTATCAATATACCTCACTTCTCTGTGAGAAATACTGTGGGTGTAGAAGAGTTATCACCTAGAGTAGTTTGCTTACCATCAACTTTGATGGCATGTCTGTGAATGACATATTTCTGCTCTTTTTTTATGCCAAAACGGGTAAATGCCTAATGATGTTGCTGTCGTCTCATCATCGTCTCGTCTTTGTCATAGGAATAGATCTAGTTGATGATTTTTTTATGAAAAAGATGAAAAAGAATTATGTCATAGTTTCCGGTAACGAAATGAACACTATTGTATAAAAGAATGATTAAAGAGTCAGATTATATTACACCACAATTATTTTACAATGAAAAGAGACACTTGCCAATAAGTGAGAAAAGCTTTTTATGTGTTTTTGTCATTTATATATGGTAGAAAATGTCTTATTTCCCAGAAGAATAACATGACATTCTGATTCTTGTGATGTTTTTATGGGTTGATGAAACAACACAGAATTCATTGTATTTTTACAACAGAAAGCTGTACCATGATGACCATTTATGAGCACTTGGGTTCCCACTTAATAAATTAACATTAACATGAATAGTTACTGTATGTACATTTATAAATTATTTAATTGCAATTAACAATTAACAAACAACAATAACTAATTATAGGTTAAATAAAGCACAACAAATGTAATAGATTGATTAAGTAAAAGCCGCATCACAGTCTTGAGATGATACACTCCAATATATTTTACATTATCTTAACTGAACTGCCTAATAATCCATTGCCTTATAAATACATAACAGGATATTTTTTTTTCTTTTTCTTTTTTTTTTATCAGGCTTGTTAACTCCTATCCATGATTAAGTATAAAGAGAAGTATAAAGAGTTATGCCTTATTTTAGAATCAGAGCATTAAACATTTCTTAGTGAATTGCTAATTCTCAGACTATGTGCTTTAGAGCTTTGAGAGTGGTGCTGGTTAATAGATAGATTGCAGGTTCAAACCCAGCAAAAAACAACCAGGAACTGTCATCACTGTGTGGCTGATCAAAAAAATAAAATAAAATAAAATAAAATAAAATAAATAAATAAATAAATAAATCCTTGACCTCAGGATACCCCAGTAGAACTGAACTTGTTGTAAAAGTGCACTATCTAGCTTTAGTTAAATTATGTTAGTCACTGAAATTAGTAGTCATTAGTATATTGAAAACTCTTTAGAGGGAAAGCCATTGGCTCAGTGTGCTCATTAAATGGCTCATTAAGTGTCATAATAACAATTAAACAAATAAAAACAGTCTTTACAAAACAACAAGCAGAGGCGTGCGAAGGGTTTTCTCTGAGGAACCAAGAAAGGCATTGTTTCCTCAACAAAATCTGATTGAAAATAATTGATAGTACATAATAGACAACCAAACAAACAAATATTAATCACTTGTTTTTTTGAAGAGATACTGTCTAATTCCAACATTAGTTGATAAGGTTTCAGAAGAATGTTTTTGTTTTTGAACAGGAATGTAGAAGAGACAAGAAAGTATGTTTTTTGGCTCCCTTGAGCTTATTGTGTTCTCACTGGTCACATGCACAAGCAGCTGAATACAGCTGACATCATATATGTAAATGAACGGTCAGCTTGTCGTCACTCACTGTAAGAATCAATGATGCCACAACATCGCACAGCTTCTAATTGTGAAACTGCCAAGATTTAAATTCCAGAAGAAATGAGGTGAGAATGTGTTGTTTTGTGTTTTAACTCAATATTACAGGTTTTTACTATGCCACTTTTTAATATTTTTACTTTTACTAAGGTAACTTGGTAATGTCTTGTTAACTGATGCCTTTGTCTTGTTGTATTGTGTTAGGCTGCGTCTACATTAATCTGGATACATTTGAAAATCGCGTTTTTCATAAATAAAAACACTGTCTCAGTGTCAAGTTAAATCAAGTCACCTTTATTTGTATAGTGCTTTTTACAAATCAAATAGATTCAAAGCAGCTTTACAGAGATAACAGGAAAATAATGCAACAAAGTTTGTCTCTAGAAGAAAATCGCGTCACAGTCCAGCTTAAAGGTGAACTAAGTAACTTTTTTTACCTTAACTGAACAGCTTCGGAGTCATTGGAATGGTTATATTACTTATTTCGGGTTGAATGGTGGTCGTTTCGCACCCCCCTGGTGCCCGTGAGCGGAAAATACGCACTTGCAACTTTGAACGTCAGGAAGTATCGCGTGATATCAGGTCTCACGATGTAAACAATTGCTTTACGGCCAAAAGAAATCTGCTAAAATGCTGTCATTATTGCGCTCCCTCACGCTGTCTGAACCCGAATGAAGAAGACGTTTTAAAGAATGTCCCATCTGCTTTGATGTCGTTGATCTACTAGCCTCTGGTGTCTGAGAATCGCCAACGAGTTTTTACAACAGTGTTGTCAAATATCTATTCCGAAGCTGTGGGGGGAGCTCTAGAGAGAAACCTGCGAGCAAAAAGCGAGAATAAATCCCGAAGCTACTGAGTGCTGCTTTAAGTTAGTTCAGTGATGGTTCATTTTAGTTGTAAAAAGTTATTAATTTAGTTAATTTATATATGTAGCCACTCTGGAGAAAACCATGATGTCATCGTCCAGCTCAGTTCAGTTCTTATATAATGGTGTCAATGCAGGCAGAGCAATAATATTGTTGAATATTAAATTAAATGTGCCCAACTAAGCAAGACAAAGGCGACATTGGCAAGGAACCACAACTCCATCAGTGGCAGAATGGAGAAAAAAGCCTTGGGAGAAACCAGGCACAGTCAGCCAACGAACGAACGAACAGTCTATGATTATGATTCAGGCAGTATTATAGGTCAGTGTGGACGGAAAGCCAAAACGGAGAGAAAAAGATGCGTTTTCAAATGAACACAAGGCCTTAGTTTAGAAAAAATCATCTGCTGAAGTCTATTGCAGATATAGAAATACATGCTGTCCATGTGTCTCACTACGGTCACAGATGCTCAATCAACTTTCTCTCGAATGTTCATGGACCACATTTGACAGTTCCAGTATGACGGACGGCTTACCTATAGTAGCTCATAGAAAAAGCTGCTAATGATTTATATATATTACATGGTTGTCACTCCTCTACTGCAAGCTTAATCTTGTTCTGTACACAGAGAGATTGGTCATTCCTCAGGTAATTTGCATAAGTAAATCTGCATAAGTGTACAGAACCGAACTGAACCACTAGTTGGTAATGCAATGATCATTCTCTTTTGGGCACTGACAGCTTGTCAGAGCTGCTAGAAAATCAGAGAAACACAGGAACGTGTCTTGACTCAATGACACATTTTGATTCTGTCTCTCTCCACTGCAGTTTCTCTCACAATATCTGCAGTCTCAAGGAAGCAGGTACAGTCTCAGTCTCCAGTCGCTAATATTACTTTGGTCATCTCCACCAAATGGATTGAATGAAACTACTGGCATCCATGTTTCTTGTTTACTACGAGAAGCCAAAACTGTTTCTATCTCTGTCAATCATCGCAATTTCATTGAGCTACTCAAATGTAGCATGAATGGGGGTAAATGCTAGCCTGGCAAGCCAGACCCACATCAAAATGTTGAGTCTGGAAACTCACCATTGGCAGGACTCAATCCGAGGGGCGGGGTAAACGGTTGTCTTTCAAATTGTCGTTTTCCCACCAGGAGCTAGTTGATAGATTCAACTTTTGCCGTATCTGGTCGGCAAAACTACGAACACATCTTCCTTTTTTAAGAATGACTTAAGTGCCGTTCTTTGTTTTTTTTCTCAAAGAAAAGCTTAACTCCAAGTCCTCCAGAGTCGCGGCCAAAGCCGATTGGAAAGATGTTCGCCAGCAGCAGCAGCTCTTCTTTGTTTTCAAGTAGCAGGGAATTCACACGGAACCGTCACAACTCTGTCGTCATTATGTTAAGCCCACTCACCGACTCTATACATGATGTGATTGGCCTGACAAGAGTTTGGTTTTTCCAGCTCGAAAGTCAACGGAGAGTTGCTAGACTACCCTGGCTGCAAAATAAAATTTGGTGCCGCTAGGGCGCGTCTAGATTTCTAGGCTAGGTAAATGCAGGAATTCTGGAATTCATATTTATTTGTAGGTTACACTTCTACATTCTACTATCTATGTCAACTAACTCTCGTTAGAGTATTAGTAGACTGTTAGGTTAGGGTTGCTAGAATACGTTGAAATAAACTTGCAAAGTTACTTATAGTCGGTAGAATGTCTGTTGGTGGACCATTGAAATAAAGTGTTACTGTTTTGTATGACAAACATTAACATGTTATGATGTTGTGATAAGGGCTCAAAAGCTAACTCACTCTAAAGGTGACCATTATCCATTATGTGATCAAAAATAAATACAGTTAACACCTATGCACACTAAAGTGGAGATGATCTGCCCAGCAGCAGGAAGAACATATCCCA
This sequence comes from Scardinius erythrophthalmus, assembly GCF_964197995.2. Taxonomy (NCBI): domain Eukaryota; kingdom Metazoa; phylum Chordata; class Actinopteri; order Cypriniformes; family Leuciscidae; genus Scardinius; species Scardinius erythrophthalmus. Next base: position 37,738,950 of record NC_138236.1, read on the forward strand.
AGATTCCTTGTGCTCCATGAGTGTAGTCCCTGTGAAGCCTCCAGAGCCTCCAAGCATGATGAAGTTTATCATTAGACACTGTGAGCGCAGGTACGTTTTCATGCGTCATTTGATTAATAGAATAATTTCTGGGTAACGTCCTTATACATTGTTGTCTCTGGTGGGCCTCAAAAGTGAAGTGTTGATTAATGGGAAGAGGCATGGAAATGGTAATCTCCTCTTTGAAATCCATGACCTACTTTTTTGCACTAGTTTTAACTTCTACCACTTCTTAGGACCTTGGTCTCTCATTTCTTATCTTTAGTAATAAAACATTTCTGTCAGGTCACCACCATAGTTCCCATGAGTCAATGTTTTACACACACACACACACACACACACACACACACACACACACACACACACACACACACACACACACACACACACATATATATATATATATATACATTAGTCAGTAGACTTACTATACTGTATATGTAATGCATCATTAATCTATTCAATTCACTTTATACTTTTACTCAAAAGCATCTTACCATATATTTCAACCTCAGATTCAGATATTGAATTCTCCTTCATAATAAAATCTTCAGTATTTTGTTTGACAAGGTCAGTCAACAGCTATTTCCTCCATTCAAAATTGAGATGATAATGAGATACATTGTGTGTATTTTGTGCAGTCATTTAATATTCCTTTTGGGTTCAGAAATGAAATGGGTAGTTGTAGGCATCAGGCGACCTTGGACAACATGCCTGTTAATCAGAAACTGCTCTGCTTTCAAACATGACTTTCTGTAATTACTGATGGATAATTGACAGTTGGTTTCATTTTAAAAGACAAAATGTTTCAATGTCAATGGTCTGGGGTCCAAATTGCGTTAAGAACATAAGATTGGCTTACCTCACATGGTGGGATCCCAATCCCATTTTTTTCAAACGGCTTTTTATTGGTCTAAATTGTCAGTACAGTTCCCTTCCTAATAATTATAGGTCTTATTTTGTATCTCAGTTTAATCACTTATGAGGAAAAGTCACCTAAACGGCCGTCATTCAGGTCATGTATCAATGTCCCAAAATATCAAACACCATTTTTCTTAAGTGTTCTCTGTAGAAGAAAAGTACAGAAGTTTAGTATATTTAAAACTTTCATGCATCATACTTGCCATATGTTGCTAAGACAAAGATCAATACTTCCTCTGCTAGGCCCCCAAGCGATTCAGGATGCTAAAGCTAATTAAAATTGCCCTAAAACCACATACTGACATCTGCAATATTATTTTAGGTCAGCATACCCTATTCTCTGCAACATTTCTTCTAGAAGAATATACTCTAAAATTGATGTGGTTTTTTTAGCTAGGGCGAGCCATAGCACTATAGAAAAAAATGCATCATCATGGTGAGATATTCTATGAGAGTTTGTGGAATTTCTACAGAGTTTATAGATTTAAAATGATCCAATTATCTTTGAATTCTTTAGAAAAGGTCATCTATTCTGTTCGGTTTCAACAAGATATGTAAAGGACATTGTTATGTTCTAGACAGTTGTATGCATAAAAAAGAGTGGTTGATGTTTAATCATCTAGACTAGACAAATGTCACAGTTTCCGGCCCATGTAGAAACATGAAAGATGATTAACCCCCGGTTTCACAGATAAGGCTTAAGCTTGTTCCATACTCTGTTTGAACTGTTTTAACTGAAAGCAACTTGCATTGACATTTGTTTTAAGATGCACATCAGTAATGTTTTTTTTTTTTTTTCTAAGGCACGTTTATAAAAGCTACTTAAATGCCCTATTCCTGGCTTAGTCTAAGCCTTGTCTGTTAAACCGGGCCTGTCATATTACTAATATGCTCTAATGTTATGAACTCCAGTGCAGAACTGTCTGTGCAACTTACACTATATGGGCAAAAGTATTGTGACACACTTCTTACTATTTTAATTCAGGTGTTTCAATCAGACCCATTGCAACACGTGAATAACATAAAGCACCCGTTGAATCTGCACTTACAGACATACGTTTGGGTCATTCTGAAGAGCTCAGTGAATTCAAGCATGGTACTGTGATAGCATGGCATCTTTACAATAAGTCAGTTTGAGAAATGTCTTCCCTGCTAGATATTCCACAGTCAACTGTAAGTGGTGTTATTGGAAAGTGGAAGCATTTAGGAACAGCAGCTACTCAACTACTCACGAAGTGAAAGAACACAAAGTCACAGAGCAGGGTCAACAAGTGCTGAGGTGTGTAAAAGTCATCAATACTCTGCTGATTCCATAGCTAAAGAGTTCCAAACTTCGACTGCCATTTAATATCAGCACAAAAACTGTGCAGTGAGAGCTTCATGGAATTGGATTTCATGGCCAAAAATCTGCATGCAAGCGTCGGATGGAGTGGTGTAAAACACGCCGCCACTGGAAGTGAATATGTTTTCTGTTTTCAGTGACGAATCACGCTTCTCTGTTTGGCCGTCTGATGGGTGAGTCTGGGTTTGGTGGATGACAGGAGAATGTTACCTGCCTGACTGTATTGTGCCAACTGTGAAGTGGAGGAGGGATGGCACGGGGCTGTCTTTTGTGTGAACAGTTTGGGGAAGACCCTTTTCTATTTCAGTATGACTGTGCCCCAGTGTACAAAGCAAGGTTCATAAAAACATGGTTAGATAAGTTTGGTCAAGTTAGGTCAAGTCATCTTCATTTATATAGCGCTTTTAACAATGTAGATTGTTCCAAAGCGGCTTTACATTGATAATAGGAAATTAAAGTAACAGAGACTTTACAGCAGCTCTAGAATAAAGTTATTGTCCAGCTAAAGTTAGTTTTGATTGATTCACTTCCGTCACAACGATCATTAGTTATTAACTTAGGGGCTGCTAACACGACACCGTTTTAACAGAAAACTCTTAAGTTCTTTCTGCGCAAACTTCAAAAACGCAAACCAGTGAGAACGCTGATGGCGTGCACATGCACATTACGAGTTCAGTCAATAGGTATGTGTGTTTGAATATACGTGTAGTCCTTCCCTACAAACCAACCCTCAACAAACTACTTGTCTGGCCTTAAAATTTATAATACAGAATTTTTATCGCTTCCGCGTAGCCACGCGAACCGGAATTATCCCGACAACGCTTTATCTGTAGAGAGGTAAAGGGAGGGGAGGGAGGCCTTCACAGGGGAGAGACTAGTTGACACTTCAGGACTGCGCTGTCGTCGCGTCCAGGCGCAGGTCCTTCATCAGGTCTGGATACGGCTTGGATCCGGCGGACTGCGGTAAACCTCGGGGTTAAACAGAGAGACTAATATTAGCGTAGATGCCATTCTTCTCATGATGTAACAAGTACATCAGGATTTATGGGAAGTGTTCCCGGTTCCGGCTGGCCTAATCTATGCAGCCTAACATTTAATTATAGAAGTCTGTAATGTGTTATGTGAATGCTAGGTCAAAGAGATGTGTTTTTAGTCTAGCTTTGAACTGACAGAGTGTGTCTGCTTCCCGGACAATGTTAGGAAGACTGTTCCAAAGTTTTGGTGCTAAATAGGAAAAGGATCTACCGCCAGCAGTCGATTTTGATATTCTAGGTATTATCAACTGGCCGGAATTTTGAGATCGCAATAGACGTGAAGGACTATAATGCGTTATAATTAAGATATATTTTTAAGATGGAAAAATGCGGTTTTACAGATACTAGACATGTGACTTTCAAACGCATTCTCATCCTTGGGCGTCATATACTGACGCTTTTGACATTTCGTCTACATCAAACGCACATGGCACCCTTTAGCGTCAATATGAGACGCACAGAGCTTTGTTCGGTTATGGGTAGGTTTAGGTCTGGTGTAGGGTTAGGGTTAGACCGCTAGGAGGCGCCTTCTGGCCCATATCTATCTGCGTCTCATATTGACGCTAAAGGGTGCCATGTGCGTTCAATGTAGACGAAAAATGTCAAAAGCGTCAGTATATGACGCCCTAGGATGAGAACGGGCTGAAAGATTGGTATCAAAGATACATCTGTTTGTTCTGCATGTTAATTAAGCTATACCTTTGCAACAAATCATTTTATCTTGTCTTTTTTTTTTTTTTTTTTACTCATTTTTAAGGGAACAACAAACTCTGGTGCACTATATTTAAATTTCTCCCAGATGGATGCCAAATGCTTACACAATTTGGCATTCATTTATAACAGCTGCCGAAACATGACAGCCTTGCAATGAGTGCAAAGTACGTTTAGCATGATAATATAGCTGTGATTTTATGGAAAGATTATCAAGAGAAGTGCTGAAAATGCAGTCACTTTAAGCAAAAAAAAAAAAAAAAAAGTATACAAGCAAACAAATTCAAACTATTGGCTAGATTGCAGCTCAGTGATAGGAGATGATAAGCGCCTGGGCAAATACTAAAACGCCTGAGCAAAGTCTTATAGATCATTCATGCATAATAATACACCACATGTATAACACTAAGTGACATGCCGTCATATATGGTACACTCTGCTCCCTGTTACGGTTACTGAACTGCTTTCTGCAGTTACTAATTTAATAAGAATTGCATGAAGTCCTTGTGAAGTTATTAACACTAACGGAACCATATCCTGGGGTGTGCAATCATTTGAGATGCTGTGGGGAGAGGCGGTGAAAGTGTGGGTCGTATTTCTTGGTTTCATTTTGAAAGGGTATTTGTTGTGGATACTTAGATTAGGTGACTTTGTTTATACTCTGTTTTCTCTGTGAGACTGTAGCCTGTGTTTCAGAAAACCGGTTCAATACTTAAAGGTACAATATGTAAGAATTTTGTGTAAAAATATCTAAAAAACACTTGCACAGTGTTATATATTTCTGTCATTGTTTGCTTACATTATCCTAAATGTTTCCAAGAATTTGTGAATTCAGAGAAATTTTTTGTGGAAAAACTTGTGGCCTGTCAATCAGGGCCGGCCTGCGGCATAGGCGGAATAGGCAAATGCTAGGGGCGCCACTCATCCATAGGGGCGCCAGAATGAGTGAACGAGTGAATTATTTTTTTTTTTTTACATTTTATTTTTTTTATAATACTATTTTAAAACCATTAATTCGAAATACTACCAAATAAAGCAAAAAAAGTCCGGCTCATCAATCTTCCCCCGCCCATCGAGTGCTTGAAGTGTGTCAGAAACAGAGAGCGCGCGCGATCAGTTGTTGGTAATTTGTTGTGTAGCGTGCGCGGCGCCGCATCCAATGTAGACAGCACTGCTTTTGTTAACACACAGCTCGTAGAAACGGGCCTGGCAGCTCGCGCCAGTTCTAGACACGGTGAAAGTTTCCTGATTGTGACGGATGGCCGAATTTACATGACACATTATAAATGAGCATTATAGTCTGCGATACAGTGCCAAAAAGAAGAGAAGAGGATAAAAGGGGATAAAGACAGAGGTAAAGTGATGTAGTGAATGAACAATTTATTGCATAGGAGTAAGATACTATAATTTCATGGCAGTTATTTTTACCTTAAACTTAATGTTAGCAGTTGTTCTGAGTTCCCTTTCGTGGTCACTCCGAGTTACGTCGGATGACGACGATTGGGGTTTCGCTTAGAAAGCCTCTCACCTTCGAGTATATAAAACGAGCCAATGGCAATGAAATGCCATGGGTCTGCGGAATTTGCATAGCGTATCTCCGCCCACCGCAGGGGGTATATAAGGAAGTACGCTGCAATATGCAGATATGTTTTCGCTTCGGAGCCAAGTTCAGTACTTCACTCCACAAGCCTTTTGAGTGTCATCTCAAATCTCTTCGAGACGAGCGGCTCTTCAGTGTGTTTGTGTGACGGCGCTTTCCAGCGAGATCGCATTTCCTGCTGCTGATTTGTGCAGTAATCTGCCGACAGTGAGTGTGTTTCTCCCTGGGCGCTTCAGCACTCTGCTGAGCTTTTCCACTCTCTAAAAGAGCTGCACGCGGCACGTCTTTTTCAAGACGGTTTGCCCGTGTATTTTCTGGATGTGTGTGCGCACTGTGCGGTCATCTGCATAACGGTCGCGAGCGCTGTTTTGCGTGTTGGGCTTAATCACGCTTGGCAGCGCTCGTTGATGAGTCATGTTTTCATTTAAAAAAAAGAAACAAAAAAAAAAAAAAGAAAAAGAAGGGAACATGACCATCGCGATGTTTATAGATCAAGACTCAATGATCTCCATGTGAGTAGAGTCCCCTCTGCCACACCCCAATTTATCTCTTCCTCGAGAAGGGATACTTTGGCTGGTGGCCAGGGTGATCTGAGGGTTTGGTGTGGCACAACAACCGACGAGTCAATTCCTCGGGCCACACCCCCCTCCACATCGCAGACCATGCACTCACAGCATCACAAGGTGGGCTTGATTCCTCTGGAAATGAAGTTTCGACTGCGTTGCCTCCCACGGGAGTGCCATCGTTGCCGGGACCGATCCAGAGCTGTCAGCCATGCTTTCCCGGGCAGCTGAAAGCATCGGCCGGAGTGGCCCCGCCCTCCCCCCGAGCGCTGTAAGCTTCTCCCGGACGTGCATCAGGACGCCTGCGCTGCGCGAGACTCCACGTGACTTTCGCGGCTCGCGGGTGTCCTCCGCCTTCGCTGCTTTCGATCGCACGGTGATCATGGTCTGTATGTTCCCCCGTCACTATCGTGGCACGGTCATGCAGTACTGTGTGTCGCCTGCGCTTTCGATGCAGTGCTGTCCCGGGAGTTCTGTCGAACCGGCCGCAGTGGAACGCTAGTCCTTCCCTGGCCAACCCTGGCAGAACGTGGAAAATTTTAACCACGCCCCTATGCTGGGACGCTATGCCTCCCATGCCCGGCCTGGTTGTTCCGCCGCGCACACTACTGACCTCGCTCTCGGGCGACATCGGTACCTGCGTGATCCTGGGTCAGGTGATGTCCACTATGTGGTCCAGACATGGGCTTAGCCAGGTTGATGTGGTAGGGTCTGAGAATTAATTTTCTCAGCTCCCCCATGTCCCAGGCTGAGCTCTTTGGCGGTGTGGCTTCGGCCACCTGAAGCAGACTCAGGTTCTGTAACGATGGTCATCCATCCGTGCGGTCTCCTTAGTCTTCTTCCCGCCAAGGCCCCCTCCATGCGGCTGCTCCCCTCGGGCCTTCACCAGCTCTGAGTAGGAGGAAGTCGCAGGAGGGTGGCGCTGCCCGTCTCCGCCCCTTAGACTGCCACGTCAGTCTAAGCAGCACCCTTGAGGCGGGCAGCCTGGTCGGCGGTGTGGTTGAGGACTGCGCCCAACAGTCTTCGATCACTCCAGAAGCGGACTGAGGCTATGCACTGACGGTCATCCGTTGGTGTGGTCTGCTTAGTCCGCTTCCCGCCGACGCCACCTCCATGCGGCTCCTTCCCTCGAGCCTTCACCGGTCCGAGCACGAGGAGGTCGCTGGAGGCTGGCACCGCCTGTCTCTGCCCCTTAGCCGGCTAACACCTGGCTAAGCAGCACTCCTGAGATGGGCAGCTTGGAGTTAGGGCTCAGTTCTTCGGGGAGTTGGGAGCAGGACCACTCCTTCCCCCAGTGGAGGGCTGGGGGAGAATCTTGTTCTAAAGAACTGATGCTCTTTCTCTGAACTTTAAGAGGCAGTGGATGACAGCACGCGCCGCCCACGGGCCACGCTCCTCTCATCCCCCCTCTGTCGCCAGACCCCTGCCAGAGCACGCCCCCGTGGGACGCGCGCCCTCCCCTGGCCTCCTCTGGCAGGATGCGGTTTATGACTGTGCCCCCGCACAGGGCCGCTATGCCACCCTCGCCGGTGCCGGTCATTCCGCCTCGCTGCCCCACCGACGGTACGTCTGTGGTTCGTATGACCCAGCTGGTGCACTTTCTGGAGGCCTGGCTAGAGCTTCCCAGACTGTCCCGCTGGGTCGCGAGAACCATTAGATTCGGCTACGCGATTCAGTTCGCGATATCTCCTCCCCGCTTCAGGGGAGTCCGCTTCACTATGGTCGGGGGCAATGCTCCTGTCATGAGAGCGGAGGTCGCCACCGTACTGGCGAAGGGTGCGATCGAGATTGTCCCTCCAGCCGAGATGAAGTCCGGCTTCTACAGCCCCTACTTCATTGTACCCAAGAAGTCCGGTGGGTTACGGCCAATCCTCGACCTGCGCGTCTTGAACCGCTCCCTTCACAGGCTGCCGTTCAAGATGTTAACGGCCAAACACATCCTCCAGTGTGTACGGCCGCAGGATTGGTTTGCAGCGATCGACCTGAAGGACGCCTACTTCCATGTCTCCCTTTTACCTCGACACAGACCGTTTCTACGGTTTGCTTTCGAGGGGCAGGCATACCAGTACGCGGTTCTCCCTTTCGGGCTAGCCCTGTCTCCTCGCGTCTTTACGAAGGTCGTCGAGGCAGCCCTTGTTCCCCTCCGGGAACACGGGGTTCGCATCCTGAACTATCTCGACGACTGGCTAATCCTAGCTCACTCTCAAGGCCAGGTTTGCGAACACAGGGACCTAGTGCTCCTGCACTTAGCTCGTCTGGGCCTTCGGGTCAACTGGGAGAAGAGCAAACTCTGCCCCGTGAAGAGGATCTCTTTTCTCGGTATGGAGATCGACTCGGTCGCCATGTGCGCGCAGCTTACGAGCGAGCGCGCGCAGTCACTGCTGACTTGTCTTCGCCAATTCGAGGGCAAGAGTGCGGTTCCACTGAAACTTTCAGAGGCTCCTGGGGCATATGGCATCCGCAGCCGCAGTAACGCCGCTGGGATTGCTTCATATGAGACCGCTTCAGCTTTGGCTTCGCGATCGAGTCCTGAGGTGGGCATGGCAACACGGCACGCTCCAAGTCCCAGTGACTCCAGCCTGCCGTCAGACCTTCACCCCGTGGACGAACCTCAATTTTCTACGGGCCGGATTGCCCTTAGAGCGAGTTTCCCGGCATGTTGTTGTATCAACAGATGCCTCCACCACGGGCTGGGGCGCCATGTGCAATGGTCATGCTGCCGCGTGCTCCTGGACAGGACCCCAGCGCCTTTGGCATGTCAATTGCCTCGAGTTGCTGGCTGTACGTCTCGCCCTGCTCCGCTTCCATGCGCTGCTCAGGGGTCAGCACGTACTAGTCCGATCAGACAATACCGCAACAGTAGCGTACATCAACCAACAAGGTGGTCTACGCTCCCGCCGTATGTCGCAACTCGCTCGCCACCTCCTCATATGGAGTCAGAAGCATCTGAGGTCGCTTCGAGCCATTTATATCCCGGGACACCTGAACCAGGCGGCCGACGAGCTGTCTCGAGTTCGGCCTCTCGCTGGAGAATGGCGGCTCCATCCCCAGACGGTCCAGCTGATTTGGGATCAGTTCGGCGACGCACAGGTAGACCTGTTTGCCTCCCACGACTCGTCCCATTGCGACCTGTTTTATTCCCTGACCGAGGGCACGCTCGGCACGGATGCACTGGCGCACAGCTGGCCGCGGGGCCTACGCAAGTATGCGTTTTCCCCAGTGAGCCTTCTTGCGCAGACCTTGCGCAAGATCAGGGAGGACGAGGAGCAGGTCATTTTGGTTGCCCCGTATTGGAACAACCGGACCTGGTTCTCCGAACTAGTACTCCTCGCGACAGCACCTCCCTGGCCAATTCCTCTGAGGAAGGACCTCCTTTCTCAGGGACGGGGCACCCTTTGGCACCCTCATCCCGATCTTTGGAACCTCCACGTGTGGCTCCTGGACGGGACGAGGCAGGTTTGAGTACCTTACCACCTGCGGTGGTGGCTACCATCACTTCCGCTAGAGCACCGTCCACGAGACATGCCTATGCGTTGAAGTGGAACCTCTTCGTCAACTGGTGTTCTTCTAAACGAAGAACCCACGAAATGCCCGATCAGTGTCGTGCTTTCCTTCCTGCAAGAAGGGTTGGAGTGAAGGCTGTCTCCCTCCACCCTGAAAGTGTATGTTGCCGCCATTGCCGCACATCACGAAGCAGTTGATGGTAAGTCTTTTGGGGAAGCACGACCTGATCGTCAGGTTCCTGAGGGGAGCGAGGAGACTAAATCCTCCTCGTCCTCCCCTCGTACCTTCTTGGGACCTCTCAGTGGTTCTAACTGCCCTGCAGAGTGCTCCATTTGAGCCTTTACAGTCAGCGGAGCTTAAGTTCCTGTCTATGTAGACAGCGCTCCTGGTTGCATTGGCCTCCATCAAGAGGGTAGGGGACCTGCAGGCATTTTCGGTTGACGAAGCGTGCCTGGAATTCGGGCCGGCTAACTCTCACGTGATCCTGAGACCCCGGCTTGGATACGTGCCCAAGGTTCCTACCACACCCTTTCGAGAACAGGTAGTGAACCTGCAAGCGCTGCCCTTGGAGGAGGCAGACCCAGCCTTGGCACTGCTCTGTCCAGTACGCGCCCTTCGTGCTTACGTAGACAGAACGCGGTGTTTCAGGACCTCAGACCAGCTCTTTGTCTGTTATGGTGGGAAGCTGAAGGGAAAGGCTCTCTCAAAGCAAAGGTTATCTCACTGGATAGTGGATACCATTGCTTTGGCATACCAGCAGCAAGGTCGTCAATGCCCCCTTGGTGTGAAAGCCCACCCCACTCGTAGTGTGTCTTCTTCTTGGGCTCTACACATGGCACCTCGCTAACAGACATTTGTAGAGCTGCAGGCTGGGCGACACCCAACACATTCGAGAGATTCTATAATCTCCGAGTAGAGCCAGTTTCTTCTCATGTACTCGCTTCAACCAGCCGGTACTAGATTCTGCTCAGGTGTCTTCGCTTGCTCGCCATTCCTCTCCACGGACGGGATACGTGCGATCATCTTCTCAGGTGAGTCTGATAAGCTCTGAGTTCCTCCAGCACTGGTTACGTCAACGCCTGAGTTATGCCAATCTGCCATAACACAGCTCTTGCGCTTGACTAGGTGCCTCCATGTGCATGGTCCCCCCTTTGGGCGACCCCCACATGTGTATTCCACTGTAAGTCTCTTTTGAGCGTGTGTCTTTCCCTTGGCAAGCCACCTTGCCACCCCTGGGGTTTAAATATTCCACCTGCGGCTGGACACCTCAGTGATACCCCATATGCATCCCTCTGGGTCATATGTGTCTCTCAAGTCCCCCCCTTAATGGTTGGGCATAATTGCATATTTCTCCTGAGATATGCTTCCCAGTGTACCTTGGTATTCCTGTGTTAACCCCCTGAGGTCGACGGTATCGCCGGCGATACCAGCTCGCTTTTTTTCAGTTCAGTTCAAAAGAAATTAATTTTGCTCTGTGGACTTTGATATTACAAGCAAGTTTCATACATCAATCGATTCTGTTAAATGTGTATTATTTTTGTGTATACTCACAATAAAAACAAAGTGTTGTGCTTTTTGCCAAATAAAGAAAAATAAACGTGATGCGAGTTCTGCCTTCTATCTGTCAGTGTAGTCCATTCTGAAACGCGTCCGAAAATGAACAATAACTCAGCGAATACTCAGTCAAACAGGCAAACAGACATACAGGCATGAAGCTTGAATTCTCTTCTCTTAAGGGACCGTTCGGTATTTATGGAAGGGGCCACCGGAGGAAAATAGGGGAGGGTCATGTCTTTTTATTCTTTGTTAAGGGGAGGGTCATCCAACTTTTTTTAGTCTAGGGGGAGGGTCACCCAACTTTTATATTCATGAAAACAGCAACATTTCAAAGTGGCTTGTTTGGTGCTATTTTTTTCCATTTAGCTCCATGTTGATCTCGCGTTATCAGCCCCCCTTCGATATCAGATGGGTCTGACCCAACAAAAATCCAGTTTGGCGCTGTTTGACAGTGCGCGCGCACTTCAGTTCGCTCTTAGAAGAAGTGCATCATGTCAGAACAGAATGCCAAAGGAATGTTTACCCGGCAAAGCTTTAAAGCACGAGCAAATAATGAACTTTTGTTAAGTGCACAGTGTCCTGTGAGTGTAACTCTACCGCTGCATTAACATGGGATGTAAACGTACGTCGAGTTTTACAGTATTGGGACTGAGGCACCAGAACTGCAGCTGATAGAATGTGCGCTGTAGGGCGATACATATTTTAGTTTCCATTCTTATTTTGTTTCCACGATGTGTAAGATGTAGGGCTACCACATCTTTAAATTACTATTAGTATTATTTAAGTTAACATAAAATACATAGACCTACACCACAACTAGTTGAGGATAAATTCGTTAAAATTGGGCGATTCCAGTGAATGGACGTGACATTTGCAGTCAAAACTTAAAATAAAAATTCTCAGAAAATGCATTTAATACCAATATTTTGAAAACGTCTGAAAGGAGTCAAGACATTAGAAAAATATCAGTCTACACATGCGTTTTATATTTAATATGAGGGAAATACACATGTGACGTGACACAAAAAAATCTTTAACTTTTAGGTGGCAAAATATTTTTTAGTAATTCTATAAATTACACTGTGCAAACCAAAAGATATATACCCACCGGATGAATAAAGATCGGCCTCCACAGAACATAAAATATTATATTATTTTTATTTTATTTTTCGCGTTCGCATTTATGTGAAAAAAAAAGAAAAAAAAAAAGAAAACAATGTTACGGGCGTGACAGTTCTCCATTACGGACATGACTGCTCTGAAGCGACTTAAAAATTTCACAGAGACCTCAAACAGAAAGCACAAAGCCTTTCTTTAAAGTGAATTTCGTTTTTTATTAATTTTATCTTAATTTTAATCAATGTTTCATCTGGATTTAATAAATAAGAAGTAGGCTAGTCTAAATATAGTAGAAAATAGATAATCATGACACGGAGGTGCGGGCGAGTGAACTGGACTCGTCTCATAAATGAACCGAAACTCAGCGTATGGTAGGCTATGCTACTTGCCTCACAGACCTGAGAAATATATAGAAAGCTTGAAATGTCTACTTTTAAACAGAACAATTCATAACGAAAGAAAACAGACTGCTTTCTCCTTATGAAATGTGCATTTCTCTCTGGCGCGTTCTGAGAAGATCGCGACGCATCGTCAACTTCATCTTTGCAGTAGACACAGAAAACACTTGTTTATTAATAAACCTAGCTATATTTGACATATTAAAAATCATTACTTTTGCCGGTTCTTTGTGACAGCTTTTAGATCGCAACGCCACCCATGTTGAACGAGTCACACCGCATCAGCACCGAAAACATGTTTTTTTGGTCTATCGTTACAGCCCTAGTAAGATGAGAAAGCAAGAGTTTATGGTTTAAAAAACAAACAAACAATGGCTATCTGAACATCTTTGCCAAGCGCAAACCAGTACAGAATTAGGCTAATCAATAAATTATCGGGGAGGGTCATGCCTTTTTTCACAATCATTTTGGAGGGTCATAGAAAAATGTATTGCTGGCGAAGGGAGGGTCATGTCTTTTTTGACAACAGATCTCAAAACTCCTCCGGTGGCCCCTTAAATAAATAACGAACAGTCCCTAAATGAAGTAATTTATATAAAAAACAAATATTCTCATCTTGTGAAATCTGTATTAAAAGAGAGCGATTCCAGTCGACCTCATTACAACTAATTCAAATGTAATGTGACTCCGCCTACGGAGAGCGCGCGCTATTCAAACGCAAATGAATGAGGCAATCCGCGCAATCCTGTGAACGCCCCCATATCAGCACGAGAAACACAAGTTTATTCAGATCATTACTTTAACACCGTCTCGTAGCGCTGTGAGGAATAACAATAATGAAAAAAGTACCTCAGAAGTGCGGGTATATCGAGGAGCGAGCTGAGGAATACTGTAATTTTTTTTCTTCTCACGTGAATCGGGTTTCTGTTTATGAATGAATGAACGGCAGAGATGCGCGCTGTTTACCACAGCTCGCAAAAAGACAGTTTAAATTTAAATTGCGTCTCTGTGTGAATGAATGATGATGTTTTAGCAAACTGTATTGCCGTACTGAGTTGAGTAAAAATCGACAGAAATATGTTGAAATAAAATGTAGACTATTTGTATAAGCAACGTTTTAAACTGAAAATTAACATTTATATGCCCTTATATTTCATAAAAACAACGTTACAGTCAGGCGTTTCTGTTTGTGTATGAATGTTTCGGTTTTAGCAAACTGTATTGCTACACTCAGTAAATATCGACTAAAATATGTTGAAATAAAATGTATTTGTATAAGCAACGTATTAAACTGCAAATTAACATTTATATTTCTTATAATAAAAATGAAAGACCTATGTTACAGACATATGAAAGACAACATTTCGTTGATTAGTTTTGGATAGATTATACATTTTTAATGTAAAATATCTGCCACCTCAAATAAGCTTTCAAATAAGTTTGCCAATATTTGCTTATGTTAAATATAATATGTTTTGTCAAAAATAAAGTTATCAAATAATCAATCAAATCCTTAACTTTGAAATATGTATGATAAAATGTATACTTTAGTTTTTACAAAGAAAGATTACACTTGAATTGTTGTAATTGTAACCTTTTTAATAAAAAAATATATTTACAAGGTAGATGTAAACAAACTATTAAAAGGTAAATATAAGCCTTTTCTTTAAATAACTTTTATTGTGTTTTATTATTGACAAATTTGGGGAGAGGATAAATATTCCAAAACTGAAAATACAGTATGAGAATTAACTGCACAATTACTAGACATGTTTTCCTTGGATATTATAGGCCAAATTGCAAGCACAATATGTGGAAACATTCTTGTGGCTCAGTGACTCACCTGAATGAAAGGCTAATTAAGTATGCAGGCCCCATTGTCTCCTCAGGTGTGAACCACTACATATACATGATCGTTGACGCCCACTCCGCATATGGCCTTTCCAAACAGAAAGTGCTTTGCAAAATTCAAATCAATGTATTGTGTTATGTGAATGATAAGGCAGGGTGATTTTCACTTCATTTTGAAGAAAAAACACTAGGCAATGACATATTTTAGACAAAAGTCTTATTGGCACATATTTAGAATGTGTTTTATGGCCTTATTTCAGAAACTTTAGTTTTTAGTTTTTTCAATAACCATGCATAAACATTATTCTCTCAAAAATGCAGACATGTACATTCTTGTTGCTCACATTTCATGGTAGCCCTGTTTGTGCTAAATAGTGTGTAATTTTTTTTTGCCATTAATATGTTTATAAGCAACTGAAAAAAGCAAAAATGTCAGGGCATGTCAGAACATCTCAAGGACCCCAAAAACACCTTAGACCCCAGAGGGTTAAGTAGGACTCCTTCGTTCGTGCTATTCTCACAACAGGGAGCTCAGACTTACGCAGGGCACTGGATGACAGCCGAGGTGGCGTGATTAGACTGGAACCCCAATCGTCGTCATCCGACGTAACTCGGAGTGACCACGAAAGGGAACGTCTCGGTTACGGATGTAACCCTCATTCCCTGAGTAGGGAACGGAGACGTTACGTCTTCCTGCCACTTCTGCTGTATCGCTGAAAAACGCCTGAGTTCAGTCTCGGCTCCTCAGCGAAGACATATCTGCATATTGCAGCGTACTTCCTTATATACCCCCTGCGGTGGGCGGAGATACGCTATGCAAATTCCGCAGACCCATGGCATTTCATTGCCATTGGCTCGTTTTATATACTCGAAGGTGAGAGGCTTTCTAAGCGAAACCCCAATCGTCGTCATCCGACGTAACGTCTCCGTTCCCTACTCAGGGAACGAGGGTTACATCCGTAACCGAGACGTTCTCCGAGGCCCCAGACTGTGTGATTTTGTAACAATCATGTCAGTTTTAAGATGCATTTTTTATTATCACTTTTTTTATTAATGTTTTACTCTACAGTTGTGCAGTTTTGGGGGGATGCAGTACAGGCCAAAAGTTTGGAAACATTACTATTTTTAATGTTTTTGAAAGAAGTTTCTTCTGCTCATCAAGCCTGCATTTATTTGATCAAAAATAGCCTACAGAAAAAAATAATAAATATTGTCATATATTATTACAATTTAAAATAATTGGTTTTCAATTTATTATACTTTAAATTATCATTTATTTCTGTGATGCGAAGCTGAATTTTCAGCATCATTACTCCAGTCTTCAGTGTCACATGTGACATCCAGTCTATCACATGATCCTTTAGAAATCATTCTAATATTCTGATTTATTATGAGTGTTGGAAACAGTTCTGCTGCCTAATAAATTTGATGAATAAAATGTTAAAAAGAACTACATTTATAAAAAATATATATATATATATATTTTCTAATTATATAACTCATATTACGGTCACTTTTTATCAATTTAACACATCCTTGCTGAATAAAAGTATTGATTTATTTAAAAAAAAGAACAAAATTACTGACCAGTAGAGTATATTGTTGTTACAAAGATTTATATATATATATATTTTTTTACTTTTTATTCATCAAAGTATCCTAAAAAGTAACACAGGTTTTGAAAAAAATATTAAGCAGCAGAACTGTTTCCAACTTTGATAATGAATCATCATATTAGAATGATTTCTAAAGGATCATGTGATAGACTGGAGTAATGATCCTGGAAATTCAGCTTTGCATCACCGAAATAAATGATAATTTAAAGTATAATAATTTGAAAACCAATTATTTTAAATTGTAATAATATATCACAATTTTTCTGTATTTTTGATCAAATAAATGCAGGCTTGATGAGCAGAAGAAATTTCTTTAAAAAACATTAAAAATAGTAATGTTTCCAAATGTTTGGCCTGTACTGTATATTGCATTTTAAAAATTTATTTGCCAAAATTAGTAATGATATTTATTTACAGGTTTATTCAAAATAGCAAAGTTCACATTAAATCTGTATTGTAAAACGTGTTATAAAAGATAATGGGGACTTGACTTGAATGCTATGTAATGCTCTTGGTATTTGTGTTTAGGCTGTAATGTGTGTGTGAGTGTGTGTGTGTGTGTGTGTGTGTGTGTATGTATGTGTATACAGTATATATATATATATATATATATATATATATATATATATATATATATATATATATATATATATATATATATGCTAAATGAACATGAACACAATGACGGGGTGAAATGGGCTGTGATGCATGGGGCACCAGGTAAAATCTTGCCTAGGGCAGCAAATTGGTCAGGGCCGGCCCTGCTGTCAATGATGTAATATCCGCGTTATCCCTGGTTTCCGCTTGTACTGCCATAGTAACCATGGTGACAGACGCGGACAACTGCATTACGTCTAGCGGCACGCTCACGCTGTTGTCGTTTCGTTCAAACATTATGGACCATGGCAAGCAGACTTTGGGACAAAAGGAGAAATAAAAACAAGGATCAATATCAGCGTGGCGTTTTCGAGATGCCGAGAGCTCCATGTCCGCGACTAACTTCGACTTGACAAAGCTTCATGAGTCACGACTTGACAGGGTACACACACTCTTGTATGTACTTTATTAGACAGGTGAGCAAATGTACATAAAATAAATCAATGTTATGTATCTCAACATGATGAAATGTTAGAATATGATCAGTATGTAGCTTACTGCTAGTCTCATACAGACAAACTAACACATAAAATAACATTATAACTTTCAACACACTCAAATGCAGTTTAGAGTGATAGTGTCGACCAAGTGAAACGGCGCTGCGTTACCTCACAAGTTTCATTCGTCAAATAAACTGACATGTGTGAGTAGTAATTCAGCATTTCGAATGAAATGTCCTCATTCCTCATTTCAAGCAGCATCAACACCAACACCAAAGCAATTAAAGCATTTATTGCCATGAACATAATTATAATGGGTGAAGGGAAAATGTGTGCAGTGATGGGTTACTGGGCAGAAGACACAATATATGACAAAATAGCAGACATCATGTCAGTGAAGAGCTTCAAAAGCTTGTCCAGGATGCTCCATTTTCAAGATTTAATTTACAACATGACTTCGGAATCCAATGAATAATTGTTTTACAAAGTAAACTTGTGCTGAACCACAAGACTAAGCGCATCAGAATAGTGTGTCCCAACATTATCTGTTGCTAGGAACTGTTTCCTTCCATTTCACTGGAATGTAATGTTTGGCCTTTGCTGCTGTGTCCCAGAATGGTTGGAAAGAATATTAACAGAAAGCAATGACAGAAAAAAAATCTAGTATTTTGAAATGTATCTGTGTGGAATTAAAGAGCCAGTCAGATATGAGTTTGTATTATAAATCCAATATTTCTTTATTATGAGGTTGACAAGGGTTCCATTAATTTATATTACATTATAATGGTTATGCTAAATGTTACAACAGAGTTGTACAAGCACTGTTGCCTGTACTATTGAGCATGCATTTGACCGACTTAATTACATCAGTGTTTTTAAATTTAAGTCAAGTCATCTTCATTTATATAGCGCTTTTAACAATGTAGATTGTCTCAAAGCAGATTTACAGAGATAAGCGTATAATTTAAGGTAACAGAGATTGTTTCGGCTTTACATGATGTTTTATTAACAAAGTTCGGGAGGAGCACGTTCAAATAATCAAGCAAGCAATCAATCAATCAACTCATCAAACAATTACCATGTCTACCCTATCAGCATGAGAGGAAGCATATATATATTCACTCTGTCAACTCACCTAACTTCCTTGACAGTTTTCAGCATCCCTCCACCACCCCGACTCCTCACTCTTGGCTTGTTCTTTCACAGCCAGGAATACGGGGGGAGTACTCTGGGTTCGGGCCAAATACCAAGCCCGGAGCCCTCTCCTCGGACAGCACGCCAAATACGCATTTATTCTATCTGACTTATTTGTAAGTGTGAACTCGTGAAAGCAGAGTTAAGTTATTTCCATCTAAAGTTAGTTTTGATTGATTTGGTTCCGTCGCAATGATCATTTGTTATTAAATTAGGGGCCGCCAAGACGACACCATTCCCTCTACACAGACTTTAAACGCGAACCTGTGAGAAACGCTGATGGCGTTCACATGCGCATTTAGAATGGGTTCTATAGTTATGTGCGTTTGAATATACGCAGGTTAGGAATTCCCTACAAGCCAAGCCTAAACAAAATACTTGTCTTTCCTTATAAATATTGATAAGGAATTTTATTTTATTTGTTGCTTTGGGGTAGGACCGCGAGACGAATTTCCCGACAACGCCTTATCTGTAGAGTGGTAGTGGGATCCTCCATAGGGAGAGACTAGTTGGCACTTCAGCACTGCGTTGTCATCGGTCCAGGTGAAGGTCCTTCGTCAGATCTGGATACGGCCTGGATCCGGCAGGCTGCAAGAAAAACCTTGGGATAAACACAGACACTAAAATTAGCGTAGATGCCATTCTTCTCATGATGTAACGAGTACATCAGGATTTTTGGGAAGTGTTCCCGGTTCCGGCTGATATATGCAGATATACCTAATATATGCAGCATAACATTAAATTATAGAAGTCTATAATGTATTATGTGAAAGCTAGGTCAAAGAGATGTGTCTTTAATCTGGCTTTGAACTGACAGAGTGTGTCTGCTTCCCGGACAATGGTAGGAAGACTGTTCCAGAGTTTTGGTGCTAAATAGGAAAAGGATCTACCGCCAGCAGTCGATTTTGATATTCTAGGTATTATCAACTGGCCGGAATTTTGAGATCGTAATAGACGTGACGGACTATAATGCGTTGAGAGCTCGCTCAAGTACTGCGGAGCTAAACCATTTAGTGCTTTGTAAGTATCAGCAATATTTTAAAATTTATGCGATGTTTAATAGGGAGCCAATGTAGTTTTGACAGAACTGGGCTAATACGGTCATACTTCCTGGTTCTGGTAAGAACTCGAGCTGCTGCGTTTTGAACCAGCTGTAGTTTGTTTATTAAGCGTGCAGGGCAACCACCCAGTAGAGCATTACAATAATCTAGCCTTGAGGTCATGAACGCATGAACTAATTGTTTCGCATTTGTCAATGAGAGCATATGGCGTAATTTAGATATATTTTTAAGATGGAAAAATGCAGTTTTACAGGTACTAGACTCATGACTAGTGTTTAAAACACTGACATGTAGGTCGCTGTTGTTGAGTTGTGTTTAACATGTTATGGGTGATGGTGCTGTATTGGTGAATGACCACCACTGCAATCGTCCAGAAAGTGCAAGGGTTAATATGAAGCTGCCACAATATTACGAGTTTGTGCCTCCGGAGCCTTACTTTGCCCATGTGATGCTAGCAACATGATGAGCTGGATGGTGATAAGAAGATGATGTAGTCCACATGGTGCTGGTGCTTGAGAGTCCAAAGATTGTAATCTAACTTTACCTCACTCTATTGGGAAGTAGCCGGACTACTTCACTCATATTGCAGCAGAGGTGGAAAAGAAGCAAGATCAGCTGATCCAAAAGAAAGGTGAGAGTTTGGGGTTGTGTAATGTGCAACTGTACACACAATGAAGGTATCCACAATTTGACTAGTCGTACAAATTTCAAGTAATGCCATTCGGGCTCTACAACACCCCAACCAGCTTTGATCAGCTCATGGAGAGAGTGCTGACAGCAGTTCCCAGCTGTCATCGTGTTGTGTGATTCGATGACCTGATAAACTGGTAGAAAAAAAATAATCTTTATGATGGAGACATAGCTTTGTGGGCAGTGCCCCGAGATGTAGTGCAACAGATTTTGAGTCCTGGTTTATGGTCCTTTCCCGATCCCGTTTCCTTCTCTCCACTCCCATAGCCGTGGGAACATCTTTTATCAGGGGGGTGCTGGGGGTGAGGCTTGATAGGGTGGGGCTGTGCTGTGGTAGAGTATTTTAAACATAATCCTAATATTAAACAGCCCAAACTAGAAGATGAACATACAAATGAATGAGGACAGATTTATAGAGAACGCTCAGAACTCATGATACAAGCACAAAAATCTGCAGCTTACCTTATGATACTCGCTCAGGAGTGCAAAAACGTTCAAAGGAAAAACGCAAGACGCGGGCAATGCAACGGGGAATAAACGCAAGGTCTGGACTCTCGAGGTGCACTTTTAGTTGAACTTATTTTAACTTGAGCGCTGCATTTTTAGAACGCTGTGTCAATGAGCGAGAAGCGAGCGCAACAGTTAAACACGGCTAGTGCGTTCACACAGTAAAACAGTGGAAAAGTAGCAGAGTGGAATGGAAAAACATGTTCTGTTTGAACAGCCCCTAATGCCGATGAATGCTTTAATTACGACATCTATATTGAATTTTTCACCCATGTCTGAGAGAACATGCATCAAATGAGTGTCAAATGAGTTCTTAGATGCTGGTCCTCAACCTGCGTAGTCACTTCACGTATACTCCATGCGAGATCGGCTTTTGAAATGGCCTATATTTATTTCTCAAAGTCACCATATTCTTCAACATGTAAAAACAAAATAATCTGTAGAGTAATTTTATAAAGGTGGAAAATTAAAAACATGTTGAAAAACAAAACATCTTGTCTCTCCAATGTAGTGAAACAGCAGTCGGCAGGGGGTCCTTAGCAACCCTAGTTCCCGCGGCCATGTCCACTCATACAGTATCACTTATTGCCACTGTTTCTACTATCCTATCAGAATAAAGGCATGAATTATCTTGAAAACGGTGAGTTAAAAGTCATTGCAAAAAATATTCAGACAACTGAAGTTTGTAGACGATACTTACTTTGATAGTTTTATCAAATGCAATGGTATTGAAACATTTTTTTAAGAATCTAAAGTATATCCAAATACTTGTTTGGGACCAATGTATATAGATAATATCTAAATAAATACACATAGATATATTTTAAATTAATCATAGATGAGCTTATAGATTAACTGTGGTTCCCGTACAGTCTTAAATCAATCACCACTGGCCTCTTCTCAGAGACTCACAGACCTGTTGTATACCCCTCAAACTTCCCACCTCAATACAATTATCAAGTCTGTAGTTAACTGTGAAATTCCTTCGCAACCCAGTACTGATGAAGGTGTGAGAGATGTTGTTATTCAGCACAAATGTGCATCTGCATGGAGGAGATAGTAGACAGATTGACCAATCAATTGTGTAGAAGCAGTTAAACACACACAAACTCTCAACTTGGTCGATAGAGAGATTAGACCTCAGGGAAGGGTTGTATACTAAATTAGATGTCTGAGTATTTACCAACTGCTTGAACACGATACAAATAGTCTCTCCTTTTTCACAAAGAATTTAAAACATTCTGAAAGAGAAAGTTATCAAATAAGAGATTTAACTGTAAAACATGTATCATTCCTGTATGTCACACTTTTACAGTGGATTTTTCTCAGGGTATGTTTATTTTGAAAGTGCACTTCAGTAAAACTACACTGAAGTCAATCTATATAATGATTTGTAAACTGGACTGTTTGTCTGGACAATTCGTCACATCTGTTTTAGATTTTAGCATTTTTACAATTTATTAAAATTTTATTACAATTTATTATATTTATAACTTTTGATTAGTTAAATGTATTTTTTGCCACCCTTCACATTTTTGCTGTTTCATGAATTTTTATATCGTATTTTACTGTTTGTATTTTGCTGAAAAGCCTATAATAGGCTGTGTAAAGGCAGATTCCATTGTAACAACCCTATATCTAAAGTGTGACAGGGGTTGGCATGTATTTTCTTCCTGGATGATATAGTAGTAGCTGAAGTGTTAATGTAGAACTACTAATTTGTCCTGCATTACTTCCTGGATAGTTATCTATTAATTATGGACCATCATTCTAAAGTGTTTTTACCAAATGTTCTTCACAATAAAGAGAAAAAACGTTTTTCTCTCTTTTATTAACATAAGTGTTTACTAAAGGATTATTTGGGAAGGAGTCTTTTTCCTTCTATGGCATTGTTGTGAAAACACTCTTTTAGAACCTTTATTTTCATAGTTGATATACGTAATGAGCAACTCAACAGCAACTGACAATTTTGTGACAACTAGCCCCAGTCCTATTACAGTAAATGCACACTTGTCATTATGTTCAGGGAATTTGTACAGTATAGGCCTAATTTTTCCCCAAATATTTTAGTAATTTGCACGGAACTAGTAATATGCACAAAAAGGTACCTGTGAACCGATTAAATGTAGGCTGTCAGGCTTCAGATAGCAATGGTCTAGTGTTGAAATAGTGGAGATAAATCTTTTTTTTTATTTTTTTTTTATCCTCAAACATGAAAGGGAAACATCCACATTCACAAGCTTAACTTCGCCAACATTGCATTTTATTTGCAGACAATAAAAAAAAAAAAGTTTTAGAGTATTCTTGTGAGCTGCATTTTTCCAGCACAATCTTGCTCATCGTTTCACTAAGAGGCGTCAAAAGAACATCTTGGATTATTACTGTGTAAGAAGAGAGATCCTTTTTTAAATAATCCTCCTAATCTGTAAACATGCTGGAATCCTTTCAATTCAATTGCTCTTAGACAAGAAATCCCCCAAATCATCGTACTGCCAAACAGTGTCTCAAGCTAAACTAGGTCGTTTCCCTTAATTCGCTCATTACGCAAACCTTTTCATTTATTTTCAACAGCCTTAAACCACAATTCTAAAATAAGTACCAAAATCTGAAGCAGAGAATGTGAAGCCATTGTCGGAATTACCAGGAAGCGTGGAAAGTGAATCAGGAAATATCCATTCACTAGGAAACATGTTCAAACCTGATGAATATATTAATCGCAAGAGCACAATCCGTTAATACAGACGTAAACAAATTAAATACACTCAACATCTGGTGTTTTATAAAGACTGGTTCATTTTCACAAGAAACATCAACGATATTCTCGACAACTTCCCTTCAGCACATGTTAAAAAATAAAGGCCTGGTTTCACAGACAGGGCTTAGATTAAGCCAGGACTAGGTCTTAGTTCAATTAGCCTAGAACATTTAAGTAGCTTTTATAAACGTGCCTTTATAAAAAAAAAAAAACATTATTGATGTGCATCTTGGGACAAAACAATGGCACTGACATATTTTAAGATATTTAAGTGCAAGTTGCTTTCAGTTAAAACATCTCAATAATGCATTTTAGTCTGGGACTACAGGCTTAAAGTTCCCCTGCATTCAATAATTGTATCCCTAAAGAAACTCATCTTTGATCACCAAAATGACATATTTAAACATTTTTCTTTGAAAAATTATTTTATCATGCCTTAAAATATCTGGAATGTAACTTTACACCCTTGCCTCATTTAGTATTCACAGTTCTATGAATATGCAATGAGCCCCGCCTCCACTCACTCACTCAGCTCAGAGATCCACTGGTTGACGATCACACATTGATCTGATTGGTTACAAGGTAGTTTGTGACGTCAGAAACACCAGCGATTTCAAACAGTCTTTGGTTCACTGAAGTTTTAAGGAGAAAATACTCAGCAATGGTGTTGACTTTGCACATGGTTTGTCTTACAGCATATTTAAAACACCACTAAGACATATATAAACAACATTACAAGCTTGATTGTTACCACATGGGGACTTTAAGCCTTGTCTGTGAAACCAGGGGATAGGGGGCTAATTCACTAAAAGGATTTAAGATAATTCACTAAAAGAGTTCGCTTCACTAAAATATTGACGCTAAAGGGTGCCACGTGCGTTTGATGTAGACGAAATGTCAAAAGCGTCAGTATATGACGCCCAAGGATGAGAATGCGTTGGAACTTTTTATGCATTTCGGCCATTCATTTACACGTCAACGGCATTTTGAGTGCCTGAAAAAGCTAACTTTTGAAAACGGCCTCCATGTAAACAACAAAAGCGCGAATCTTTGAAGACGATGCCGTCATGCACACGGGTATTACATGTTCAGTCTATAGTGTTTCATCGCCATCTATCGGACTGGCAGCAGAATAGTTGTTTTCACAGATCAGTGGGAATGGGGATCGTTTTGATAATGGTGTTGTCTGTACGCGGAAAACTCAAAGGAAAAACTTCTCCATATTAAACACATTGTTGTCGTGTTTAAACGTACCCTTAGTTCCTCTGTCTTTGGTTGTCGGTTGTTGTTTGTGAAAGCTATGTTATGCACACTGTAATGCCTGTTTACCCTTTTGTTTTATTAAATCACGTTTATGTTTGTATTAAGTCTTCATCAGTATTTTTCATCCTCATCCTGTGACAAATAAGGTGTAATTTAATATCACTGTCCACATTAGGACTTAGTAAAAACTGACTTGCGGGCAAAAGAGGAAAGCCTTGTTTTGCCCTCCTGTAAGTTCATAAAAGTGTTTGATGTCATGTGAAAACTATGAGTAAGATGGGGAATTGTATTATGATATTGCTTTTATACAACATTTAATGAAAAAATAATGCGTAATAATAAGTAATTTGTTTCAGATCAAAAATAAAATAAAATTGGCAGTTAGTTTGTATATTTCTACTCTAACAATAATAATAGTTTGAAAGAAGTCAGCAAGCAATGAAAGCCAGTCTGACTCAGCTAGCCATATCTGCCGTATAAGAGTGAAGCAGAGAGATGGAGATTTCTCTTCCACTTGGCTCTAGCTCTACTCTGGCTTTTTCCATTTGTCATTTGCCCACTCCTCTCTGTAGACAAAATCACACAACTCCTCTCCCGCTCACAAGAGGAAATATTAGCATTCATGGAATGACGCTCAGCCAAACCAAATTAGGGGACTGGAACTAACTGATGTATAACTTCTATAAATATATCAACACACAGTATGAAAGTGACTTTTAAAAATGTATTTGTTTTACTTTCTATAGTTCAAATTTTGGGTCACAAAAAAAAAAATGTTTTGTACAATTTACTACTTATTGTGTTGATGTTGTATTGCAAAACTATGGAGTCCCTAAAGGGACATTATGGTGGAAAAATATGGAATTGGAGGAAAAATATTTTTCAGTGTTTTTGCTGTCTCTCACAAAACCTGATGTGAGCTCGGACAAACACTTCCTGTTGAATGTCCCGCTGGCAGTGTTTCAGACGCTCTGTTCGTTAACAATGGAGCGGTTCATTGAGTTTGAACTTGGACTCAAATATAAAGAAATGTGGTCAGTACTTAGTTGAAGGAGTTCAGTAAAGTTGACAATATATTCACAGATTCAAACTTCCCGGATCAATAACTCGTGAGCTAAACGTTGTTAAAACACAAATGAAACCTCTTTTCAGTCATTCCAGTAGACAGCGAGCTACAACCTAATTTTCCTCAAAAAGAGCCTTATAATACAAATTGATCTTTATGAGCAGGTGGCAAAGAGACAAGTCCGAAGGGACCGTCTGCAAAGTGCAAAACCCGAAAAGAGTTACTACAAACATTTAACTTCACTGTAACACGCTGTAGTGTCATCAAATTCAGTTCACACATCACTGCTCTCCTGCTGGTCACACTGCAACACTTAGTTTGATCAAAATGTCCTTTTTGCATTAGTTTTATGATTATTTATTATGAAATTAAATCAATAACTTTACTGTTATTAGAAGAAAAAAATACACTGTTATACAGTGTAATGCCATCAAATTCAGTAAGCAATTATCATGTTGTAACTAGTATGTTATCTGCGTGCCAACATCATTTGTGTGAAGAATAGGCCTACTTATTGTTTTATGTGTTATTACTTGCCAAATTAAATGTTGTAGTATAACAGTGATGTGTGAACCAAATTTAGTGTGTTACAGTGAAGTTAATGAATATTCTTCATAATAAAAAATCATAAAAATTATGCAAATGTTAACATATGGAGCTGTCTGAAACACTGCCAGTGGGATATTAAACAGGAAGTGTTTGTCCAAACTCACAATAGGTTTTGTGAGATATCTTTACGCGAGAACGGGGGCTTTTAAATCACTAATTTGAAGGCGAAAATAAAATGCACGCGTCCTGCACGGGCATTCATAATGGTGCGGAGCAGAGCGAGCGTTTTCAGTTCTTTCCTCTGGAAAAACACTACCTCTGATCCGTTCTGCTCGCTCCGTGGACACGTACAGCGTGTGCATTTTAGTTTCGCTTTCAAATTTGCGCCAATTCGGGGGTGGATTGCTTGAAAGGTGAGTTCATTATTATTCTTAATGAAAAACACAACAACAAAACAGTACAATGACAAATCCGCTTAAATAGGCACTTTTACATTTCACTTTGACACCAAATATTTCTCCATTATTTTGTTAGTCAGCTCCTCACTCGTGATTAATGAAATCTGACTCTTTGCTACGACTCTCGTTTAGCTCACGATTTATTAAGCAGACAGTTTTGGTTTTTAATAGTAGTGTCTGTTCTCTAACTCAACTAAATGATTTTATTAAAAAAATAATAATAATCAAAACGGCGGTGGGGGCGGTACTGCGGTGGACAAGTGATGTAACCGGTTTTGCTTCTGAACACTGGTAACACCGTCAACACCGACTATCGTAGCAAGCCTACTACATGCCTGTAGACTGAACACGTAATACGCATGTGGATAACATCACGGTTTTCACAAATGTGTATTTTTGTAGTTAACACCGAGATGATAACGGTACAATAATGGTAACTTTTATTTTGAAAACTGTTTGCAAAAGTTTGCGTTTTTAGGCCCCCAAAACGCCAATGTCATGTAAATTAATGGCCAAAACGCATAAAAAGTTGTACATGTATGTTTTTAGTTGAAATTTGTGTCGTGTACACGGCCCCTTAAGCCCTCTGTTTCCTCAGTTCATGGTTCCGCATCGCCAATGTTAATGTGTAGAGTGGTTTCATGTTCTTGGTGTTTATTAAAATGTCTCTTTGTTGTTCATTTTGCGTCACATGCTCTATATTGGATTACTACTACACACTACCCGTGACTGTTATTGAGGTGGATATGGGTAAGGTTAGGAACAGGTTTGGTGGTGTGGGCAGGTTTAAGGGTGGATTAAGGTGTAAGGAAAGGTCAACAGTGTCATTATATTATGCATTTTTTTTTTTTTTTTTTTTTTTTGTACAATGTAAAAAACATGTATGTACACAATAACTGCATTGTATCAAATGATTCATTTAAATGTAAGTACATAGTAGTTAAAGACACAATATTATAGTTATAAGAGAAGCATTTCAATTTAACCAGATAGGAAATGATGCCACAAGCTTACCAGTTTGCTGACAAATTCACTATTTGAAATTATATTTGAAATATTTACAATGTTAAATTATTAAATGAGAGAAGCACTAAAGGCTGTTCGGTTAGCCATGCAATAATGTCTGTAGCATGTAAACTCTCTGTGCCACAATGCCATTAAAAAAATAATTTCTATCAAAACATTGAATATAAATGAAAACACAATATTGCATCCTTTTAATTGCATATAAAGGAACTTTGGTAGAAAGTTTTCCCTGTTATTTAAGTCGTATGGATGGTAGCATGGCAGACGGTACACTTCCCCTGCAGGGCCAGGGTTATATGCACAGATACAGAGCATGATCCTCTTACGCCTGCTGAAGCTCTCATCTTCCTACACGGATCGTTCAGTTAACACAAGCAAGCTCTCAGTGCTGTGGTCTCTTGCCAAATCTCGCCTCTTTCAATTGGCGTTCCTGTTCTTTCAGCTTTTCCTTATGGAAAGAACTGGTTGTATTGTATTGTATTTGGTTCAAGAGATAATCACTATTGTCCTGTCAGATGTCCAGTTTCTGAGCGCCTCCATTGGGTAGACTTCACAGCATTACATTTTTTAACAGTGTTAGCTACTTTCACTGTAAATTTTACCGTAGTAGATGTACAATTTGTTTTCTAAATGAGAACTGTATAACTGATCATTGCAGCACGAATACTTTATGCTCTTACCTTTATAGCTAGTGCTTTTGTTTTTGCAACTTCAAGTAACTCTTTATTAAATTGTTATTTTGTAACCATAAGTAGTTACATAGTTACATGCTATACAAGTGGCAAGAAGGAGTCTGTGAACCCATCAAACATATCTAGATTTCTGTATTGTTTACTCATAAAAAATTGTCTGATCTTAATTACTAATTTTAAGATTTCCTTGGCATTGAGTACACATTTATAGGTTTCTGTTTCATTAGTTTAGCCAGATTGTGCTTGTTAAATTTCGATCAGACCATATTTTATGAGTAGTAATCAATGCAGAAATTTGCTGTTTAGTATCGTAAAATTCAGGAATATTTTACTGTGCAGTTTGCTATAGGAGTGTGTAAAGTGTGTAAAGGCATCATAAGAACCCATTTAAACCTAGTATTAACATCAAACTGTCCTGATGTGTCCCAAACAAAACAGGGGGTTGCGTTTCAACTTTGGCAACTTTTACCATAACAAATAAACCCATACCTAAAACTTCCCCAAAACACCTTTGACATAAACATGCATCAACACTGTAACATAATAATATGTTGTGATGAAAGACCCTCACATAAATGATGTGCAATCACAAGCGCTCACTGTAGACGCATTTAAGATATATAATGTATTTTGTCTCAGGTGGCAACTTGTGATCCGATCACCCGAGATGGATGTTGATGTCAGGCGTGAGGCCAAAGATTTTCTTTTCTTGTATAAATCAAGATTCGGAATTTAGGTGAGACTACCAAGGAACTTTATTTTATTTGACGTGCTATGCTGCAGGCCTCCTACTTGTCTTTGAGTTATTATTGTCCTTCAGGGGTGTTCATCCTTCAACAATAAGCCAAATGCTTATAAATTTAGTACATCGCACACATCGCCACAAAATATTTCAGGAAACTGAACTCGCTAGCTCAGGTGGGCCTGTTATTCTGCAAATTGTAACAAATTTTGACTTGGAATCAGACATATACAATGCGTATACGACTGAATTACTTTCAATTGTAGGTTTAGATAGTCATTAATATGAGCTTTATAAGTACAGCCAATATGCTAGTGATATGCATGCTAATAAGCAGTTGAGAATAGGCCCCTGTTACCGATCAACCTTTTAAGAGCACAATGTTTAGCAGCAGCGAAACACTTTCTTCACTCCAAATTAAATGTAAATTTCTATAGCATAAGAATACCAACAATACAATGAAACAGCACACTCTTTATTAGAAGCATCTGCAAGTGTCCGCTAGAAAGTGCAGAAGCAAGAGTTTCTAATCAGAGCCCGTTTGAAAACAGGTGTTGCTGGTGTGAGATCTTTCATTATATGTCACACTGCTGAAGGTTAATGCCATTAAATGCAAAAACGTCAGTTATAACCTGCAAAATCACAGCACTCGGCCAACAGAAATGCTGTAAGGCAGTGAAGTGAATTTACAAGGTTTAGAAGTTAAAGGGGTTACAGCACTTTTCTGTTGCATCATGGATTTCTGTCAGTTGTTTTTATGACCTGCACTACGTTTAGACTTTCAGCAGCCATTTACCAGAGTGTGCATCATTATTCCATTTTGCTCAATCACTTTATAACCCTCACTAAAGTTTTAAGAGAGCAGTCTCTTCTCTGATTAACTATCCACAGACTGGTTTTAATATGGTAGAAAGATGCAGAGATCAAGGTATATCCACTTCATAAGTACGGTTAGCACCGCGCTTTTCCATTTCAGTTGCCATTATAGGTAAAAGCTTGTTAATATGTAAATTTGTGCTATAAGGGTATCTTCCTGTCATTAGGGAGTCATCAAACATCCTTTCCACATTATGCTAATGAAGCATGGAAATGACAAAAGCAAGGGAAAACAACATTAAGTTAGAATAGAGGCAGAGTGCACAACTTCACTTAATGTGACACGGACTAGTTTTCAAAAGATACAATCATGGTCTGTAGACATATTGGCTTTCGAGATGAACAAGTTCAGTTGACCCACTGTAATGTGGTGTTTGCATTATTTCTAAGCTGATTAAATGACTCATTAGAGAAACAAGTTTTAATCTGTTTTTTCCCCTCCCTTATAAATAGTGCCTGCTACTGCACAGTATTTTCAGCGATCTTTTCAGCGGTGAGTGGGACAGGATGTTCAGCATAAGATTAGAAATACATCGGACCGTACGTTTTATCTTAAAGGGTAACTAAACCCTAAACCAACTTTTTTTTGTTAATGATCTGTAAGAATGGGGCTTTATTAGTGCTGTTCATTGATTCAAGTAACTTTTTTTGACATTTGGGTATAAAGTGTTTTAATTCTACAATATATGGTGTAAAAACGTCTGAGTGCTGCCCTCTTCAGGTTGAACGGTGGCTACTGCAGTTTAATTTTCCTATTGGATGTTTACGGTGGTACGTGACGTAAGCGGTGGCAAGTGACGTAAGCAGGTTCCAGCTCACCACGCCCCTGGTACGAGCTCACCACACCCTTGGTACGAGCTACCACACATAGTATTTCCTCAGTAGCTTCAAGTTAGCGTAGATTTATCTGTATTTAGTACAGTGGGCAGGAGGGTATATAGGTGTAGTGTTGCTGGTTGCAACAGCACTGCTGGACTGCATAGCTTTCCAGCAGACTTGGAAATTAGGCACCAGTGGAGCTCAAGTGTGCAACCTGCATTTTACGAGGGATTGCTTCTCCAACACAATAGAGGTGGAAATGGGCCAAACGCTGCTCCTCCTGCATGGACTCCACCACCGCAGCGGCGTCTTGATGTGACTGATCATATATATAATCACAATTTATGATTAGGCTAAAGTTAATCCTCTAGGGGCGACAAACGCGCCGGCGCATTTTGCTGGATTTTTTTCCGCCCTGGGTCTGCCCACTTTTCTAACGTTTTTCAAATATTGCCAGTGGGTGGAGTCAGGCTCTGACCAGGGGTTTAGTTACCCTTTAATAGTATTTATAGAAAACTTGAATTGTTTTAGCAATCTCAAAGTCATTTTCGGTTGAGTGCCACTTTGAAATGCCACTTTATACAGGCTTTTTAACCTTTGTCCTATTAAAGGTGACATATTATATCCCTTTTCACGAGATGTGAGATGTGTGCAATAGATCATTTATTATAGCTTGTCAAATTTGCCCCTTTTTGGCTGTGAGCAAAAACACACTGTTTTTGTGTGTCGCTTTAAATGCAAATGAGCTGCTGCTCCGCCCCTGTTCAGAAGAGGGCGGAGCCTTTACAGGAGCTTCAGATACTCCAGCAATAACAAAACAGGCCAATCTCAATCTAGATGCACGGAGGACGGGGTTTGGTGTTTTAAGCCCCCAACGGCGCCTTCCAGGCAGCGAGGGGATGGGTAGGTTTAAGGTTGAGGGTAGGGTTAGCTGCCTCTAAGGAGCCATTGGGGGCTTAAAACACCATCGAGCCACGGAGGACCCGATTATAGCACTTAAACACGGGAAAGGTCCCTTTAAAGGGATAGTTCCCCCCAAAATGAAAACTCTGTCATCTTTTACTCACCCTTAATTTAAATTTCTTCTGCTGAATAAAAAATAATATATTTTGAAGAGTGTCAGTAACCAAAATGTTGAAGGGCCCCATTGACTTCCATAGTATTTATTTTCTTCATACTATGGAAATCAATGGGGTACATCAACTGTTTGGTTACCCATATTCTTCAAAATAACTTCTTTTGTGTTCAGCAGAATAAATAAATTCATGCGGGTTTGGAATGACATGAGGTAATGAGTAATTGATGACAGAATTTTCATTTTTGGGTGAAATATCCCTTTAAGAGCTAATCTTCTGGAATAACATTAATAAAGATAAAACAAAAGGAGGGACATGAAATATACTGATTTCATTATCCAGAAGCAGAATGCAAATATAGGCGAGACCGGTAATGGTTGTAGCTTTCACATCTGTAACTTTTGCGCTATTTATCTCAAACTTTAATTATTTTTTTCTCTGCTACACATTGACATTTTGAAATCTAAAACTTGTAAATGAAATATATCTGTAAATTAATTGTTACTGTGGGTGTTTATAATGTTTACGGTCAATTTTGCACAGGATAATCAATATAAATCATTGCGATGGTGCGTCTACTCCCGACAAAGGTATTAATCAAACAAAATATGTATGTAATTATGCAGGAAATATTAAACATGCATGGACATATATCTGAGATGATAAGTAGAAAGTGATTTGAATATAATATGCAATAAACATGGACCCTTTTCACATTTCCACTGTTCTCCAAAGCAGAAGCCGTCATCGGCAAGATGGGCTAGTAAACCTCTATAATGGTGTATGGGAGACTTCGGCAAATGTGAATTTACAATAGCAAAGCACACAATCCATGATAGCATTTCAATGACTTTCAAGTGGGCATTACAATATTTATATAATTTAATCCACTTATTAATTAATTAATGAACTGACGGAATGCTTTTGGTACAGTTTTTTCACACCTTTTTTTCCCTTTTTCAGTAACTGATGTATGCAGTTACAAAATCCGAGCCCTCCCCCTCGCATGCATGTTACTACCAAAAGCAAATGACACTCTGTCCCACCTGACCAAGACATTTTTCAAAAGATCTTATTTTGTGGTTTAGAGTAAACACTTGCATGCAAAATATGCTGCATGAGAAGCTCATGTAGAGATTGTCTAGTGAATTTTAATGTTAGCATTTGCACAAATACATTTGCCTGGAGAATCACAACATATTTACCAGGGTTTAGAATATCTCACATATCTTACAAATAGGCACCATATCTAGAGACTATAATATCACAGTGACTTGAGGCTGAATTATTTCTTATTTGGCTTGTAAACAATGACATAGCACATGCATATATACAGTATATATATATATATATATATATATATATATATATATATATATATATATATATATATATATATATATATATATATATATATGACTTTTGACACTCACGGACTCATCAACGAACTCAATTTTCAACCACTTCAAAAATTGTCCATGATTGCAACTGACCATGCAAGTATCAATTTAATGAGGTGCTCTGAAAATGATAAGCTGATGGTTCTTTCATAGTTAAATAGATCTTTTCCATAGTTCTATTTCCTGCTTCCGGTTCCATAACACTCACCACTTTACCTATGCATGTGTGTATGGATGTATGTATGTATGTTTGTTTGTTTAGTTATGTTTGTGATTTAGTTAATAAAACTTGTGCACAATTATGCATTTGGTTTCTGATTCTCTGCTTGCAAACAAAGTCCCTTTTACGATCTTGATCTTGTTACATGCTCTAAGTGCTGTACATGATAAGGAATACTTATTTTTCAGTGACCATGAAAGATACACTTTTCTTAGAATAAATTAATAACTGATTAATTGATTGTAATATTAATTTAGCTTACCTCAAAGTTAATCTAATTAACTGACCCAAATATTAATAAATAATCATAGTTAGTATTTATGGATTATTATTAATATTCCCCCTTTGAGCTAATATTGTTACTAATATATATATATATATATATATATATATATATATATTAGTTTTTTTTTCTTTCTTTTTTTATGAAATGCATGCAGTTGTATTGGGGGTAACTATTGTAGTGATGTTCTATAAAATTAAACAGATTCACTAAATTATTCTATGGCTACATAATATTGATCCAAACTATATGACATTCACAATGTAACAAAAGCCAGTTTTCTGTAAATCAGGAAAAAAAGAAGGATGAATTGAGCTTCACCAACAACAACACTAATCACTCTAATGACATTCACACAAAACAAATGATAACAAAACAATATTCATGCACCCCTCGCAACATGGTCAACATGCACTTCTAATTAGTAAATGCAAATCTAATTAGTAATATATTGTAAAAACTGTACCAGTCTTGCCGCTGATCTCCTGTGCGTGACGGTGCATTCATGAGACTCTGGCCAGTCCAGAAAAAACACACAAGTGCATCATTTTAAGAAATACAGATTAATGAACATACAAATGTCTGGTCCAAAAAAAGAATGAAAGGCATATGGCATTTGAGCAACCTCGGGTTGAGTAAAGACTGTATT